>NC_057804.1:663673679-663674411 GCF_018294505.1 Triticum aestivum
GCGCTCGGCCGATCCCGTTCGGGGGCGCGGGGGCGGCGGGGGTGGAGTCCCGCGGGGGTCGGGGTGGCGGCGTCGGGGCAGCGCAAGACCACAGCGGCGGCGGCGGCGCCGACGGCGTGCAGGCGCGGCGGACGGAGGGGGCATAGCAAGGGGACGGCGGCATACGGTTGGCCTCGAGTGGGGGATCTGGCGAGGGAGGGAGGGAGGCCACAGTGCGAGGGGAAGAAGTCGAGTGGGGGGAGGGTTAGCAATGGCGCACCTCCCCCTAGTGCGCCATAAGTACGACGATTCTAATGGCGCACCTCCCCCTGGTGCGCCATTAGAATTTTGTTTTAATTACTAGCCCGACTGGTCGGGTTATATTCAACCTAAACCTATCTCCATCAGAACACGCCCACTAGCCTGACTGGTCAGCACGCAGCACACACACTAGGAGGTCTTGGGTTCGATTCCCAGGCTCCCCAATTTTTGTTTTTATGCATTTAAAATGATGTTTGATATTTATTTGTGTTTAAATATGTTCAAACTTGTTTAAATCATAACAGTAATATTTTTTTATAAAAACAGTAATATTATTTTAAAAAATATCATCAAATTTGTTATTTGAAAATATTTATGAATATGAAAAAATATCATTAAATTTATTATTTGAAAATATCATCAAATTTGTTATTTGAAAATATAATCAAATTTGTTTTTTTTTGCAATTTTAGTTGCATTCATTTGTGACGG
>NC_057804.1:663674593-663787803 GCF_018294505.1 Triticum aestivum
GTGCGGCGGGGGAGTGGGGGAGGGTGCGGGCCGGGGGTCGGCGGCGGCGGCGGCGCCGGTGGAGCGGGGGAGGGTGCGGGGGAGGGTGCGGTGGGTCTTTGTCAGCTCTAAGTTGTTGCTGCTTTTTCTTGAGGCTGCTTGCTGTGGCCATGAGCCTGCGTTTAAAACGCTCTTGTTCGACGGTGTCCTCTGGCACGACGAATTCGTCACCGTCGAGGCTTGCCTCGTCTTCGGAGGGGGCGCATAATTATCGTCCTCTACCTCTCTTTCGGCCGCACTGTCGTGCGGACTTGCTTCTCCCTCCTCCTGCGCTGAGTCCTGCTGGACGGGGTCATCTTCGGCACTGTCCGGGGTATTATTGTCTCCCGCCCCGGAATCGCCGTTTTTACTGTGGCGGGATTTAGAGCGGTGCCGCTGACGTCGGCGCTTGAGTTGTTTCTTGGAGGGGTCATCCTCCGCCGTTCCATCGACATTCCCATCTTTTGGGATGTCCACCATGTATATGTCATATGACGAGGTGGCCTTCCAGTGCCGCGTGGGCGCTGGCTCTTGATCGTCTCCGGCACCGTCGTCCATACCATCGATGTCTTCGGAGTCGAAGTCGAGCATGTCAGTTAAATCTTCGACAGTGGCTACAAAGTGGGTGGTGGGTGGGCGTTGAATTTCTTCGTCGTCCGAATCCCAACCTTCCTGACCATAGTTTGGCCAGGGCTCCCCTGACAAAGAGAGAGACTTTAATGAGTTCAGGATATCGCCAAAGGGCGAGTGCTGAAAGATGTCCGTGGCGGTGAACTCCATAACCGGCGCCTAGTCGGATTCGACTGCTAGAGGCGCGGGAGGTTCGGAGTCCAGAAAGGAGTCCGGCACCTGGGAGTCACGAGCTTCGCAAAGGACTGGGATGGTGTTCGGCTCAATCGCCGTGGAGATTTCAGCCCCCGAGGCAATGTCCAACCAACCGTCCTCGATCGGCGAAACTGGCTCCGGATTAAGGGTCGGAGCGGATACTGGTGCGGCCTCCATGGCACCGTTCGGTGATAGAGCTAGATCGTACCCATCGAGACAGTGTAGCACGCTCGGCTGTGGCTCGAATCCGTCGAAGATCAAGTCTCCGCGGACATCGGCCGTATAGTTCAAGCTTCCAAATCTGACCTGATGGCTAGGGGCATAGCTTTCGATCTGCTCCAGATGGCCTAGCGAATTGGCCCGCAGTGCAAAGCCGCCGAATACGAAGATCTGTCCGGGGAGAAAAGTCTCACCCTGTACTGCGTCGTTGCTGATGATTGAAGGAGCCATCGGGCCAATATGTGACGACACAGAGGAACTCTCAATGAAAGCACCAATG
Source organism: Triticum aestivum (assembly GCF_018294505.1). Taxonomy (NCBI): domain Eukaryota; kingdom Viridiplantae; phylum Streptophyta; class Magnoliopsida; order Poales; family Poaceae; genus Triticum; species Triticum aestivum. The sequence continues at coordinate 663,675,936 of NC_057804.1, forward strand.
TCGGTGTCAAAACCGGCGGATCTAGGGTAGGGGGTCCCGAACTGTGCGTCTAGGCGGATGGTAACAGGAGACAAGGGACACCATGTTTTTACCCAGGTTCGAGCCCTCTCGATGGAGGTAATACCCTACTCCTGGTTGATTAATATTGATGATATGGGTAGTACAATAGTAGATCTACCACAAGATCCAAGAGGCTAAACCCTAGAAGCTAGCCTATGGTATGATTGTTGTTCGTCCTACGGACTAAAACCCTTCGGTTTATATAGACACCGAATAGGGTTAGGGTTACACAGAGTCGGTTACAATGGTAGGAAATCTACATATCCGTATCGCCAAGCTTGCCTTCCACGCCAAGGAAAGTCCTATCCGGACAAGGGACGAAGTCTTCAATCTTGTATCTTCATAGTCTAGGAGTCCGGCCAAAGATGATAGTTCGGCTATCCGGACACCCCCTAGTCCAGGACTCCCTCATCGGCCATGAATTCAAAAAGTGCCCATGAAATTTAAAAATATTCATGATATCAAAAAGTGCCCGAGAAATGAAGACTATGATTTAAATACAATCGATCTTAGCTAGCTATCTGTTCACAATCTTCTTGCCCTTCTTTTTCGCAAATGGAGTTCTTCTGTGGAACGGACGTCCTTTAGGTAGGGTGGTCCTGCTTCTTCTTGTGGTGTATGCTGCTACTTCGTCGTCGTCGTCATGTTCGATCTTCGGGTCGCCGTACTTGTCAAAGTCTTGCTCATTGGCTACTCCATCCATTCCGATGATCTTCCTTTTGCCTCTCCTCACGACAACACGACTGGGCTTTGGCGGGTCGGTAATAAAGAAGCATTGGTCCACTTGGAAAGCCAGTACCCATGGCTCATTTTTCGCGGTGATGTTTGCGCCCACGGTCTTGGATTTGGCTCCGGGTATAACCATGGTGGTGAAATACCGGTCTTCTTTTTGGACGCTCTTGGCCCATCTGACACGGAATATCGGGACCTTCTCCCTAGCGTACGTCTTCTCAATAAAGGTTTTGTGCTCTACCACCCAAGGATCAACCACGTCTATGTGTTGTAGCGTGACTAGGTTTGTTCTTTCAAAGTCGGCGAGTCGACCCTCGAAGTCGACATGCATTTCACGGCGACCCTCACGGTGACCCCATCCAGCGAGCCTGCCGAGGTGCCTGTTGACGGGCAGACCAACAGGGTTCTCGATGCCTAGATAATTCATGCAGTAGGAGATGCACTCTTCGGTCAGAAAGCCCCTGGCTGTACTTCCCTCTGGAAGTGACATGTTGGGAACGTATCCTTTGATGACACCATTCATCCTTTCGAACGCCATCATGTTGTGCAGGAACGTCGGCCCGAGTTGGATGATATCCTCCATGATATGGACCAACAGATGCACCATAACGTCGAAGAATGCGGGTGGGAAGTACATCTCAAGCTTGTATGGTATCACCACAATCTCTTCCTGTAGCCTTCTGAGTTGCCTCACGCCAACCGACTTCGGAGAGATGACGTCGAAAAAGTTGCATAGGCCAAATAGCGTTTCATGGACGTGCGCGTCCATGATCCCATGGATTGTAACTGGAAGTATCTGCGTCATCAGCACGTGACAGTCATGAGACTTCATCCCGCTGAACTTCTGCTTCGCTAGGTCTAGGTATCTGCTTATCTTCCCCGCGTAACCGTAAGGAAGTTTTACTCCTACGAGGCAGGTGAAAAACTGCTCGATCTCCTCCTGACTTAGAGTGAAGCACGCGGGAGGGTAGTCATTTCCAGTCTTCTTGGCCTTTTTGCCTTTGCGACGACTTTCTGTGTCCTGCTTCGCCTCATCATCATCTTCACAATCATCATCATCATCATCATTATCATCATCATTAGCGTGAAGCTCCTACCTGATGCCCATTATTTCAAGTCTGCCCTTGCTTTCGGCCCATCTTTGGTCCTCCCTGGCATGTTGAGCAGGGTACCAAGCAGACTCTCGTACACGTTCTTCGTGATATGCATGGCATCAAGGCTGTGAGGCACACGGTGGATCTTCCAGTACGGCAAGTCCCAGAAAACAGACCTCGTTTTCCATACCATAAGAAGCGGCTCTGGCGCCTTTCGCTTCTTTCCCGGCTCTGGCGCCTTTTGCTTCTTTTCCGGTAGTGGGCAATCTTTCCAATTTTTCAACAGCTCGTCTATTTCCTCGCCGCTCCTCGTACGTGGGCGCCTTCGGGGTTCGGTTTCACCATCGAACAGATCCTTGCGTTTCCTCCATGGGTCATCGTCGCGAAGCCACCTTCGATGTCCCATGAACATGGTTTTCGAAGACCCATGATCTCTATCTAGCTGGCGATACATTGTGTCATCCATGCACCTTACGCATCCAGAAAATCCGTGGACCACCTTCCCCGCGAGATATCCGTAACCGAGATAGTCGTGCACCGTCGTAAGCAGTGCGGCTCTCATAGGGAAATATTCTTTCTCTGCAGCGTCCCACGTATTGGCTGGCGTTTTCCACAGCGTGTCTAGCTCCTCTTTCAGCAGCCCCACATACAGATTGATGTCATTCCCTGGTTGTTTCGGCCCTTCAATTAGCATACTCATGTGAATGTACTTCCTCTTCATGCACAACCAGGGGGGAAGGTTGTACATCCACACAAACACAGGCCAGGTGCTATGTGTGCTTCTCTGGCTGCCAAACGGATTGACTCCATCGGTGCTCGCGCCCAGCACGATGTTCCTTGGATCCTTCCCAAATTCTGGGTCTTCGAAGTTCAACGCTTGCCACTCGCTCGCATCCTTATGGTGACTCAGCATCTTGTCTTTTTTATTTATCTCCGGATCATTTCCGTCATCTTACCGCTTCTTCTCCTCCCTATCCGCGTGCCAACACAGGAGCTTTGCTACCTTAGGGTCCGCGAAATACCGCTGCAGACGAGGAGTGATCGGAAAGTACCATAACAATTTTCCAGGAGCTTTCTTCCTCTTCTTGTATCGAGTGACGCCGCACACCGGACATATGGTAGACTTCGCGTGCTCGTCCCGATAAGTGATGCAATTGTTCATGCACACATGGTATTTCACGTGCGGTAAATCCAGAGGACACACGATTTTCTTCGCCTCCTTGAAACTGGTCTGGCAGTTGTTCCCCTTGGGAAGACGTTCGTGCCAGAATGACATGTTCTCATCGAAGCATGCATCGGTCATTTTGTGTTTTACCTTCATCTCCAGAGCCATGAGCGTTACTTTCAGGCGGGTATCCTCGGGCCTGCATCCTTCATACAATGGAGTAACCGCGTCTATCTCCAGTTGATCCAGCTTGGCTTTCTCTCGGGCGGCAGCTCTTGTGTTATCCGTCTTCTTGAGAAGCAGCTCTTGAATATGAGGGTCCTTCACCCAGCCTCCATCGTCGTCTGCTGCAGCATCTTCATCTTCATGATCATGCCCTTCGTCTTGATCTTCCTTATCATCATGTCCGGCATCTTCTACATGATGACTATGTACAGCATCACCGTCGTGATCATGTCCTGGAGATTCTTCTCTTCTCGCCCGCCCTCGCCACGGTGGTTGTCTTGCTGCCCTTCCTCATTTCTTGCCCGACCCACATGGACGACTTCATAGTCATCTTCATCACCTTGCCACCGATAACCATCCATGAAACCACGCAAGAGTAGGTGGTCCCGCACCTGCCCGGAATCCGGGTCCGCAATAATCGACACGGATATCTTATCTCCGTCTCGTTCTTTTGAAGCATCTCGGCCTTCGTGGAGCTCAAAAACCTATTCACGATGCCTTCGGTCATCGTGCGGACCATGGTCGCCTCCGGGGTAGAGCAAAACGATACTTTAGAACCAAGAAAAAATTTGGCATTACTTTCCCTAAAAATAGGACCAAAAAGAATGCATAGTGCCAAAATTCTTGCCGAAATGGAAATGAATCAACATTCCGGCAAAATATTGGCAACTATCGCATTTCAAATACCGGTACCTGCAAACACAAACATATATGCAACACCACAAACATATGCAATACCACAAACATACATAGATCTAGCTAGGTCACAAAAAGTGCATGTGCACGTTATTGGAGTGAGCTAGGGAGAAAAAAATTAGATCTACAACATGAAGATAACTTTCCCCTTACTTACCTATCAAAAAAAGGTAATTTCACCATTTAATTTTGATGAATCTATGGTGCAAATGAGGTGAGGAGGAGGAGGCAGCCGACAAGCTTGGAGAAGGAGGTGGAGGGAATGAAGTGGCGAAAGTGAGTGTGTAGGTGTGGCTGTCCAAAATATCTAGCTGGTCCCAGGTTACTAATGGTGCACCACACAGCCATGCGCCATTAGTAACACAACATACTAATGGCGCACCACACAGCCGTGCGCCATTAGAAGTTTTGCAAAAAATTAAAAAAACTATATATTATAATGGCGCACCGTGGCACAGTGCGCCATTACTAGTTTAAACAACAGTGGTGGCGCACTGTGTGGCCGGTGTGCCATTACTAGTTAGCACTAGTAACGGCGCACCGAGCCATGATGCGCCATTAGTATGTTTGGAAAAAAATTGTTACTAGTGCCGCACCATGTGCTTGGTGCGCCATTAGTGTCTTCCACACTAATGGCGCACCAAAACATGGTGCGCCATTAGTATATACTAATGGCGCACCACATGACAGGTGCGCCACTAGTGTCCATCTCATCTATAGCCCTTTTCCTAGTAGTGTAATGATCTTCATTATTAGAGCATTGTCCTAGTGAGATAAGGATGATGAAGACTATGATTCCCCCACAATTCGGGATGAGACTTCGGACTTTACAAAAAGAAAAAAAAGAAAGAAGAAAAAGAAGAAAAAAAGAAAAGTCCAAAAAGAAAAAAAAAGAAAGGCCAAAGAACAAAAATAAAAAAAAGAGAAAAATAAAAGAAAAAAATAAAATGAGAGAAAAATAGAGAAGGGACAATGCTACTATTTCTTTTTCCACACTTGTGCTTCAAAGTAGCACCATGATCTTCATGACACAGAGCCTCATATGTTGTCACTTTCATATACTAGTGGGAATTTTTCATTACAAAACTTGGCTTGTATATTCCAATGATGGGCTTCCTCAAAATGCCCTAGGTCTTCGTGAGCAAGCGAGTTGGATGCACACCCACTTAGTTTCTTTTGTTGAGCTTTCATATATTTATAGCTCTAGTGCATCCGTTGCATGGCAATCCCTACTCACTCAAATTGATATCTATTAATGGGAATCTCCATAGCCCGTTGATACGCCTAGTTGATGTGAGACTATCTTCTCCTTTTTGTCTTCTCCACAACCACCATTCTATTCCACATATAGTGCTATGTCCATGGCTCACGCTCATGTATTGCGTGAAAGTTGAAAGAGTTTGAGATTATTAAAGTATGAAACAATTGCTTGGCTTGTCATCGGGGTTGGGAATGATTAAATACTTTGTGTGATGAAGATAGAGCAACAACCAGACTATATGATTTTGTAGGGATAACTTTCTTTGGCCATGTTATTTTGAGAAGACATGATTACTTTGATTAGTATACTTGAAGTATCACCATTTTCATGTTAATATGAACTTTTATTTTGTATCATTTGGATCTAAACATTCATGCCACAATAAAGAAAATTACATTGAGAATTATGCTAGGTCGCATTCCACATCAAAAATTCCGTTTTTATCATTTACCTACTCGAGGACGAGCAGGAATTAAGCTTGGGGATGCTTGATACGTCTCCAACGTATCTATAATTTTTTATTGTTCCATGCTATTATATTACCCCTTTTGGATTTTTATGGGCTTTATTTTACACATTTATATCATTTTGGGACTAACCTACTAACCAGAGGCACATCCCGTATTGCTTATTTTTGGATCTCAATACAATGTTCTCGCCCTCTCTTGTGGAGATCTATTCGATGTAAACTCTTTTTGCGGTGTGTTTGTCGAGATCCGATGAATTGCGGGTTTATGATCAAGTTTATCTATGAGAAATATTTGAATCTCCTCTGAATTCTTTTATGTATGATTGAGTTATCTTTGCAAGTCTCTTCGAATTATCAGTTTGGTTTGGCCTACTAGATTGATCTTTCTTGCCATGGGAGAAGTGCTTAGCTTTGGGTTCAATCTTGCGGTGTCCTTACCCAATGAGAAGCCACTAGTGAAACCTATGGCCCCCGGGTCTATCTCTTATCATATTTTCTTACAATCTACTTTTATTTGCATCTTTACTTTTTGCATCTATATTATAAAATACCAAAAAATATATTTATCTTATCATACTATCTCTATTAGATCTCACTTTTGCAAGTGGCCGTGAAGGGATTGACAACCTATTTATTGCATTGGTTGCGAGTTCTTTGTTTGTTTGTGTAGGTGTGTGGGACTTTTGAGGAGCCTCCTACTGGACTGATACTTTGGTTCTCAAAAACTGAGGGAAATACTTATGCTACTATTGCTGCATCACCCTTTCCTCTTCAAGGAAAACCAACACAAGCTCAAGACGTAGCAAGCCTCAGATAGCCGAGGTGTGAAATATTATCAGCCCCAACACACTCAATAAGGCGGTCTTTGAGCAGAACTCAATCCCATTACAGCAGAAGAAGGGACGGAAAAGAACTAATAACAAGGGCGGTGCAAGCCAGCCGGCACCGAGTACGATCCGTGCTCAGGACGGGCCACCTTCACCTCAGGATATCTCGAGGAGGGTGCATGTGGTGGGTAGGCCGATGCTACTGATTAATCTGCTCAATGCTGCAACCGGTGCTATGCGGTGTCTGCACGACAGTGTTCTTTCTTTGGAGAAGCGGCGTCTCTCCGAGAATGATGTGGCATACCCGGCTTTCGTGGCCAAGGTGCCAGAGGGCAAGGGCTTTGTGGATAGCGCCATCAGGGGTACGATCGTCCTGCGGTTTGATGACATCTTTGCTATGTTTAACCTTCATCCGCTACACTACACCTTCGTTCGGCTATTTTCGCTGAGTATGGAGATGCGGATCATTAGAGACAAGACCCCGGACATCGTGATAGTTGACCCCTCTACATGCGTGCCAAGATCTTGGGTAGCGCAGGGGACCGGCAAGTCGCGAGTTCACACCTCGAAGGCGTCATTCTGGCAAACCCAGATAAGGATAACTTCCTCGTGCCTTACTTTCCCGAGTAAGTCATCCCCTCACATCCCCGTAACATATGATTTCTTAGATTTTGATCGTTCTTTTTTTTTCTAACATTCCGTGTTTTGTGCAGTGACACACATTGCACACTCATCCTCTTAAGCCCAGAATATTCCATGGCCACGTATTTCGACTCGGACCGTCACTCCAAGAAAGACTACACAAATATCAAGAAAGTTCTTGATGATGTTCTCCCCGGCTACGCCAGATCTGGAGGCACCTTCAGCAGGACAATTCGTAGGTACGGCAAGCACGTGTTCACCCATAATACGACGTTCCCCTGCGTCAAGCAGCCGCCTGGCAGTCAGAAGGATGCCTACTACGCCCTCCATCACATGCAGGCGATCGTACGGGACCATAATCACCTTCTACTACCAAATAATATCAAAGATTGGGCCACACGCTTGTCGGCAATCCAGGACACGGACATCAGACAAGAATTCTATCGCATCCAGTCAGAGTTTCCGGAAATCATCCATAAAGATGTCCTTCGTACCTCGGGGCAGTTCTACCTCAGATATCAACTGTCCAACAGTGAGATAGAAACAATGCTACAAATGCAGGCTGACAATGCCCACGATTTCATGACCATCACGAAAGACGGCGGCTTCATCCACGCTCCGGTCCCTGAGTCGAGTCGAAAGTAGTGATGCTATGTAGTTCTGAAATGTCGATTGTCTCATGTTTTAATATTAAACTTTAATGAACTTGTATGTCTCTTTGGTTTGGACAGTCGTTCAACTTATATGTAATCGATGCTATTTATTAGTAGGACCATGAATCGTGCTATTAATGTGTTGCTTTTCTCTTCCGATCCTTTTGTTGCATACTTATATATTGCTTATGTATTGTCTATGAATTGCTACTAACGTTTTGCTTGGCTAGTGCATAGAGATGTCGTTGTATGTCGTGTACAAGGGTAAGGTTCCCGGAGTCTACGACGACTGGGAGGAGTGTCGGAGCTAGGTTCACTGTTTCAGCGGTAACAGTTACAAAGGGTACACCACTAGGGCGGAGGCGGAAGTTAGATACGCGCACTATCTAGCGGGAGAGAGGAGGGAGCGTTGGAGGAACCGGATGAAGACCAGTTTCATCGCGATGATGCTCATTGTGATGACCGCATCTCTCTTCTATGTGATGGTAGTTTAGATGATCGATATCGACTTGTAATGTGAAGACAAACTCGCTACTCGCGGTCTCGAGACTTGTAGTGTTCTAACTTTGTTCGGTATTTTAACTTCGGAGACTAATATGATGAATTGTATTCGGAGACTAATCTTCTATTGTATTTGATAAATCTGTTGTTTATATGTTGTGCTGTCTATATTCTATGCAGTAATATGTTTTGTAACCTGTGCAAATGTCAGAAAAGAAAAAAATCCCTAATATTCATACTAGTGGCGCACCACTCTGCACTTTAATGGCGCACTGCAGTGAGCACACTAGTGGCCCATCATCTACAAGTGCGCCATTAGTAAGCCAGAGCACATGGGTAAATATGGCCCCTTGGGAGGCATACTAATGGCGCACCATGTGATATACTAATGGCGCATTCCCTGGTGCACCATTAGTATCTGGTATACTAATGGCGCACTAGGGGTGCGCCATTAGTATTAATTACTAGTGGCGTGATGCTAGTGGTTCACCTGTAGTGCGCCATTAATGGCCAAAACAGGTGCGCCACTAGCAGGCCTTTTCCTAGTAGTGACGTAACTGGGTGATTATAAAGATACTCTACAGCTATCTCCGAAGGTGTTTGTTGGGTTGGCATAGATCGAGATTAGGATTTGTCACTCCGAGTATCAGAGAGGTATCTCTGGGTCCTCTCGGTAATGCACATCATATGAAGCCTTGCAAGCAATGTGACTAATGAGTTAGTTACGGGATGATGCATTCGGAACGAGTAAAGAGACTTGCCGGTAACAAGATTGAACTAGGTATGAAGATACCGACGATCGAATCTCGGGCAAGTAACATACCGATGACAAAGGGAATAACATATGTTGACATAGCGGTTCGACCGATAAAGATCTTCGTAGAATATGTGGGAACCAATATCACCATCTAGGTTCCGCTATGGATTATTGACCGGAGAGGTGTCTAGGTCATGTCTACATAGTTCTCAAACCCGCAGGGTCCGCACGCTTAACATTCGATGATGATATGTATTATCTGAATTATGTGTTTTGGTGACCGAAGGTGTTTGGAGTCCCGGATGAGATCACAGACACGACGAGGAGTCTCGAAATGTTCTAGAGGCAAAGATTCATATAATGGAAGGTAGTATTTGGACAACGGAAGGGTTGCGGAATGTATCGAGTACATATCGGAGTACCGGAGGGGTTACCGGAACCCCCCGGGGAAATATATGGGCCATAGGGTGGAGGCACACCAGCCCACATAGGGGTCGCGCCCCCCCCCCACCAGGGAGGAGTCCGAATTGCACAATGGGAGGGAGTGCCACATCCGTTTACTTCTCCCTCTCCCTCTCTTTCCCCCTTCCCCCCTCCGGTAAAAGGAAGGAGGGGGCCGAAGTAGGACTCCTCCTACTTGGGGTATGCCTAGGGACGGCCTCCTCTCCCTCCCTCCTTTATATACGCGGGGGGGGGGGGGCCTAGAACACACATCAATTGTTCCAAGACGTGTGCGGCGCCCCCCCCCCCACTACTAGGGAAAACCTTATACACAGAACCTTAGTAGTAGCGGGGGTTAAAAAGAAGCGCTGCTGGTACTTAGCAGCAGCGCGTATCCACATAAGGCGCTGCTGCTACAGATATAGCAGCTGCACGACAAGGACAAAGGGCTCTACTATTAAAGTTACCAAACCGTTGCCGCCAGGCAAAGTGTGGAAGTAGCGCATACCCCTGAAACGCGCTATTGCTAAACCCATCCTATCTTCTCCAACAACCACCCCTCACTCTCCCCCTCTCCACTCCCACTTTCACTCTCTACGCTCGTCCACCGCCGCCGCCGATGTACGACCCACCCCCACCGCCGTGTTGCCGCCACCGCCCTCGCTTCTCCTTCCTCGGTATGCGGCGCCTCTCCTACTCCTCGTCCCTCCTCCTGTCGCACCCTCCTCCCTCCTCCGATCGCGTCCTCATCCCTCCTCCTCGTCCTCCTCCCACCACCCTCCTCCGCTCCTCCCTCCTCCACTCTCCTCCCTCCTCCCTCGGCCTCCCACTCCCTCCTCCTCTCTCCTACCTCCTCCTCCTCCCTCTTCCCTCCATCTCTCCTCATTGATAATGCAGTTTATTTAGTATTGTTAGTAAGTCCTTAATTTAGTTTATTTAGTAAGTGATATTTAGTAAGTACTTAATAGAAGTAGTTTATTTAGTAAGTGCTTAATTTAGTTATGTTAGGTTTATATATAAGATAATTTAGGGTTTTACTAAGGTATTTTTAGTAAATGTTAGGGCTAGAAGTAGGATGTTGTAGACATAGTTTGTTAGGGTTAGAACTAGAAAATTTTAGTAATAGAAAACTAGGGAATAGTTTTTTGAATATAAAATTGTTTTTCGAATAGGAAATAAAACTAGTGAATAGGTATAGATTTTTTTGTATTTTTTTTCAATATAGAAATGTATTGGAAAATTTAATTATTTTTATGTCATTATCACTTTGTGATAAAAAAATGCTATATGAGATTTGATGATCTAAATTTTTCACTCGGTGGACTATGCAGGCTTTGTAGAGTAATGTCTCCTTGGAGTGATCGTCATTGGGGCTACCTCTAGCTATTTCCTCCACACCCGAGTCGGTGAGCTAAAAGTCGATCTCCTCCTTCTCTACTCCTCGATGTGTTGAATAGAGTAGAACTATGGTATTGTGTCGGTGAGCTCATGTGTGAATGCTTATGATAATTGATCCGGATGGAATTGCAAGCTAAGCATCGTTGTATGTGTATGGACATTTTTGTATCGCAGGGAAAATCCGAGTGACCTATCTTTTGCCGGAGTGTTGATTCATTTCCGTTCCGGTAAATTTCAGGCTCTCGATATGTCCTATTTTAGCAAAGGTCATGCCAGATTTTTCCGTGAATTTAACCATGACTTGTGCTAGAATATGTAGGAAATATCGAGTGCCCCGGATTTGCTAGAAAGAAAATTAAACGACATTTCGAGTTGACTTTAAGTCTGTCGGGGCTCCATACATGATAGTCAAAAAATCGGTGAGTGAGAATCTCCACCATATATGAGAGAAGAAGAATGCAGACGGTTGTCGTGGGGGTCGCTTCTCCTTCTTCTCTTTTGTGCTACAACTTTGTTATGCTTAGGGTAAGAAGGAGCAGTGACCATCATCGACGGTGGAAAAATCAGTGAGTGACTGTCTACTATATATGACAGAAGAGGAATGCCGACTGTTGTCGTGGGGGTCGCTTCTCATTCTTTTCCTTGTGCTAGATATTTGTAATGCACTAGGGAAAGGAGGAGTAGCGACCATCACCGACGGTCACAATATCAGAGAGGGAGTGCCCACCATATACGTGAGATGAGAGTTTAGGAAGGAAGACTCGACAGACCTAAAGTCAACCCGTTGCATATTGAGAAATAGTGATCTGTGTGTTGAGTTTCCTGGCAGTTGCCTTCGTTCATTTTTTAATTAATGTTTCAACTATGAAATAGGAAATGTCTGACAATGAAAAGTAATTCGGTATGTGTGAATACTGCAATATGCGACAAGCCTCGCCTAGTTGGTGGTAGGCGCTTCAGCATCAAGCTGGATGACACCTTCGAAGTGGATACAGTAAGTCACAATGACATGTCTTTTTTCGTAATTAAGCATGACTTTTGCTTCTTTTGCTTCAACTTATAATTTTAATTTGTTTACTATTCTACTAGCATATCCCCTGCCATGCAAGAATGTATGTCTTGGATACTGTTGGTTTCAGTACTATGGAAACTATGGAAGTAAAATGAGTTAACTTGAGGACTGAGCATGGTTGTACTTTTGCCGCAAAATTATGCAATTCAGACACCTACACCCATTTTGAATGCAAAAAATGGAGAGCACTATGCAAGGCTTGTGCATTTGAGCCTTATATGCTTATCACCTTTGATATTCGCCCGAAAGAGGATATTGAAGGTAATGTCGACATCTGGGTCGATGTGCAGATGCCTCCAGTTCTACCATTATGTGAGTTTCTCAACCATATTTATGTATTGGATATTGTTGATAACCCACAAGTGTAGGGGATCGCAACAGCTTTCGAGGGTAGAGTATTCAACCCAAATTTATTGATTCGACACAAGGGGAGCCAAAGAATATTCTTAAGTATTAGCAGTTGAGTTGTCAATTCAACCACACCTGGATAACTTAGTATCTGCAGGAAAGTATTTAGTAGCAGAGTAGTATGATAGTAAAGGTAACAGTGGCAAAAGTAAAGATAGCAGTTTTGTAGTAGTTGTAACAGTAGCAACAGAAAAGTAAATAAGCGAAGCACAATATGTGAAAAGCTCGTAGGCATTGGATCAGTGATGGATAATTATGTCGAATGCGATTCCTCATGTAATAGCTATAACATAGGGTGACACAGAACTAGCTCCAGTTCATCAGTGTAATGTAGGCATGTATTCCGATTATAGTCATACGTGCTTATGGAAAAGAACTTGCATGACATCTTTTGTCCTACCCTCCCGTGGCAGCGGGGTCCTAGTGGAAACTAAGGGATATTAAGGCCTAATAGAGAACCGGAACAAAGCATTAGCACATAGTGAATACATGAACTCCTCAAACTATGGTCATCACCGAGAAGTATCCCGATTATTGTCACTTCGGGGTTGTCGGATCATAACACACAATAGGTGACTATAGACTTGCAAGATAGGATCAAGAACTGACATATATTCATGAAAACATAATAGGTTCGGATCTGAAATCATTGCACTCGGGCCCTAGTGACGAGCATTAAGCACAGCAAACTTATAGCATCATCAATGTCAGAACATAGTGGATACTAGGGATCAAACCCTAACAAAACTAACTTGATTACATGGTAAATCTCATCCAATCCATCACCGTCCAGCAAGCCTGCGATGGAATTACTCACGCACGGCGGTGAGCATCATGAAATTGATGATGGAGGATGGTTGATGATGACTGATACGTCTGCAATGTATCTATTATTTTTTATTGCTCCATGCTATTATATTACCTGTTTTGGATGTTTATAGGCTTTACTTTACACATTTATATCATTTTTGGGACTAACCTACTACCGGAGGCCCAGCCCGTATTGCTGTTTTTTTTCCGCCTATTTCAGTATTTCAAAGGAAAGGAATATCAAACGGAGTCCAAATGCAATGAAACCTTCGGGAGCGTGATTTTTGGAATAAACGTGACCCAGAGGACTTGGAGTGCAAGTCAAGAAGCAGCCAAGGCGGCCACAAGGGTGGAGGGCGTGCCCACCCCTACAGGGCACGCCCCCTATCTCGTGGGCCCCTCGGGCGGCCACCGACGTACTTCTTCCTCCTATATATGCCCACGTACCCCGAGAACATCAGAACAAGCCACGGAAACCTAGTTCCACCGTTGTAACCTTCTGTATCCGTGAGATCCCATCTTGAAGCCTTCGTCAGTGCTCCGCCCAACGGGGAATCGACCATGGAGGGCTTCCACATCAACACCATAGCCCCTCCGATGAGTTGTGAGTAGTTTACCACAGACCTCCGGGTCCATAGTTATTAGCTAGATGGCTTCTTCTCTCTTTTTGGATCCCAATACCATGTTCTCCTCGATCTTCTTGGAGATTTATTCGATGTAACTCTTTTTGCGGAATGTTTGTCGAGATCCGATGAATTGTGGGTTTATGATCAAGTTTATCTATGAGAAACATTTGAATCTCCTCTGAATTCTTTTATGTATGATTGAGTTATCTTTGCGAGTCTCTTCGAATTATCAGTTTGGTTTGGCCTACTAGATTGATCTTTCTTGCAACGGGAGAAGTGCTTAGCTTTTGGCTCAATCTTGCAGTGTCCTTTCCCAGTGACAGCAGGGGCGGCAAGGCACATATTGTATTGTTGCCATCGAGGATAAGAAGATGGGGTTTATATCATATTGCATGAGTTTATCCCTCTACATCATGTCATCTTTCTTAATGTGTTACTATGTTCTTATGAACTTAATACTCTAGATGCATGCTGGATAGCGGTAGATGTGTGGAGTAGTAGTAGTAGATGCAGGCAGGAGTCGGTCTACTTGTCACGGACATGATGCCTATATACATGATCATGCCTAGATAATCTCATCATTATACGCTTTTCTATCAATTGCTCGACAGTAATTTGTTCACCCACCGTAATACTTATGCTATCTTGAGAGAAGCCACTAGTGAAACCTATGGCCCCGGGGTCTATCGTTTATCATATAAGCTTTCATCTACTTATATTTGCATCTTTACTTTTCCAATCTATATTATAAAATACCAGAAATATATTTATCTTATCATACTATCTCTATCAGATCTCACTTTCGCAAGTGGCCATGAAGGGATTGACAACCCCTTTATTGCGTTGGTTGCGAGTTCTTTGTTTGTTTGTGTAGGTGCGTGGGACTTTCTGGAGCCTCCTACTGGATTGATACCTTGGTTTTCAAAAACTGAGGGAAATACTTACGCTACTATTGCTGCATCACCCTTTCCTCTTCAAGGAAAACCAACGCAAGCTCAAGACGTAGCAAGAAGGATTTCTGGCGCCATTGCCGGGGAGGTCTTTGCTCAAGTCAAGACATACCAAGTACCCATCACAAACTCATCTCCCTCACATTTACATTATTTGCCATTTGCCTCTCGTTTTCCTCTCCCCCACTTCACCCTTGTCGTTTTATTCGCCCTCTCTTTTCCAATCTCCTCTCTTTTTCGCTTGCTCTCTTCTTCTTCCTCGCTTTTGTTTGCCGTTATGTCTGAAATTGGGGAGATTATCGTCGATATGGATAATAATGATAACATGAAAAATTATGATGCTCCTGCTGAAGAACCCCCTATCTTGCACACTCAAAAGTTTCAAATCGGTAGTGGTAACATTATTGGACAAGGGGTTATTCAAGATTTCTTTAGTTGTGTCAGTGCGTTACCTTATTGGTGATTCTATATATTCTTCATAGAACTAGTAGTCTTGCGGATGCTATCGCTATGATTGTAGTTGAGCTTAAAAGACAATTTATGCATATGCATCCTCGCATACAAAGAATTTTCCTAGAATTTTCTAATATTGAGCATTCTTCTGTTAAGCGCACTGTTACTAACTTTTTGGCTAATGAGTTTATAATAAGAGAGGCCAATCAAATCTTTGCTCACTATTGGGTCGACACTGTTCGTCCTCCCATAGAGGCGATCCTCTTCGATCAAGAGGAAATTAGGCGTTTTCAATCTTTGGACTATGTTGCTTTCAATGAAAACCTTAGAAAAAAGGTTCCTACTAATGTCCTAGTTGATAGAATTTCCGAACTTAATAATGATTTTGCTCTTTGAAATAACGAGCTAGGATACTCTCTTGAGTATAGGCTCATCGAATTCTGCCAAAAGAATGCTTATAATGATGAATTTGTTGTGCAATATGAAGGGCCAAAGGAGGAACCAATTCCTCCTGTGATTGACTTTGGTGACTTTTGTCCCGCTAAATTTAGACCTTTTGATTTCTTTTTCTTGCCTCAAAGAAAACTTGCTGCTGAACATAGAGAATATGAGATTAGTTTTCAAGATCTATCTTATTATTATGGCACTACTTAGATCTATCTTCGCTTTTATGCCTAGCTGGGGGCGTTAAACGATAGCGCTAGTTGGGAGGCAACCCAATTTTATTTGTGTTTTTGTTTTTGTTTCTGTTTAGTAACAATTTTTGCATCTACATTCTGTTTAGATGTGTTTTTATGTTTTAATTAGTGTTTGTGCCAAGTAGAACCTATAGGATAACCTATGGTGATAGTTAATTTGATTCTGCTAAAAAACAAAAACTTTGCACGCACGAAATTAGTTTTGTTAAATCTCAACAACTTGTTTTTGCGTTGATTATTTTTGCCGTGGGACAATAGACAAATTTCCCAGGACTTCCTATTTTGGTAGGATTTTTAAAGTTCCAGAAGTATTCGTAGGTTACAGATTTCTACAGACTGTTCTGGTTTTGACAGATTCTATTTTTCGTGTGTTGTTTGCTTATTTTGATGCATCTATGGCTAGTATTAAGTGGTATGAACCATCGAAAACTTGGAGTACAGTAGGTTTAACACCAATATAAATAAAGAATGCGTTCATTACAGTACCTTATGTGGTGGTTTTGCTTTCTTTCACTAACGGAGCTTATGAGATTTCCTGTTGAGTTTTGTGTTGTGAAGTTTTCAAGTTTTGGGTAAAGATTTGATGAACTATGGAATAAGGAGTAGCAAGAGCCTAAGCTTGGGGATGCCCATGGCACCCCAAGATATTCAAGAATAGCCAAAAGCCTAAGCTTGGGGATGCCCCCGGAAGGCATCCCTCTTTCGTCTTCGTTCATTGGTAACTTTACTTGGAGCTATATTTTTATTCGCCACATGATATGTGTTTTGCTTGGAGCGTCGTGTATGATATTATTTTTTGCTTTTTAGTTTACCACAATCATTCTTGCTGTACACACCTTTTGGGAAGAAGCCCATACGATTAGAATTTATTAGAATACTCTATGCACTTCACTTATATCTTTTGAGCTAGATAGTTTTTGCTCTAGTGCTTCAATTATATCTTTTAGAGCACGGCGGTGGCTTAATTTTGAAGAAATTGTTGATCTCTCATGCTTCACTTATATTATTTTGAGAGTCACTTAGAACAGCATGGTATTTGCTATGGTTATAAATTTGTTCCTAGAATGGTAGGCATCCAAGTTGGGTATAATAAAAACTATCATAGAAAGTGAATTGGATGCTATGATCAATTTGATACTTAATAATTGTTTTGAGATATGGAGGTAGTGATATTAAAGTCATGCTAGTTGGGTGATTATGAATTTAAAGAATGCTTGTGTTGAAGTTTGTGATTCCCGTAGCATGCACGTATGGTGAACCGCTTTGTGATGAAGTTGGAGCACAATTTTATTTATTGATTGTCTTTCTTATGAGTGGCGGTCGGGGACGAGCGATGGTCTTTTCCTACCAATCTATCCCCCTAGGAGCATGCACGTAATACTTTGTTTTTGATGACTTGTAGATTTTTTCAATAAGTATATGATTTGTTTTGACTAATGTTGAGTCCACGGATTATACGCACTCTCACCCTCCCACCATTCCTAGCCTCTCTTGTGTCGCGCAACTTTCGCCGGTACCATACACCCACCATATACCTTCCTCAAAACAGCCACCATACCTACCTATTATTGCATTTCCATAGCCATTCCGAGATATATTGCCATGCAACTTTCCACCGTTCCGTTTATATGACACGCATCATCATTGTCATATTGCTCTTTGCATAATCATGTAGTTGACATCGTATTTGTGGCAAGGCCACCTTCATCATTTTCATACATGTCGCTCTTGATTCATTGCATATCCCGGTACACCGCCGAAGGCATTCATATAGAGTCATATCTTGTTCTAAGTATTGAGTTGTAATCTTGAGTTGTAAGTAAACAAAAGTGTGATGACCTTCATTATTAGAGCATTGTCCCAGTGAGAAAAGGATGATGGAGACTATGATTCCCCCACAAGTCAGGATGAGACTTCGGACTAAAGAAAAAAAGAAAAAAATGAGAAATGCCAAAAAGAAAGAAAAAAAGTACCAAAAGAAAAAGAAAAAAAAGAAAAAAATGAGAGAAAAAGAGAGAAGGGACAATGCTACTATCGTTTTTACCACACTTGTGCTTCAAAGTAGCACCATGATCTTCATGATAGAGAGTCTCCTATGTTGTCACTTTCATGTACTAGTGGGAATTTTTCATTATAGAACTTGGCTTGTATATTCCGATGATGGGCTTCCTCAAAATGCCCTAGGTCTTTGTGAGCAAGTGAGTTGGATGTACACCCACTTAGTTTCTTTTGTTGAGCTTCTATAAATTTATAGCTCTAGTGCATCCGTTGCATGGCAATCCCTACTCACTCACATTGATATCCATTAATGGGCATCTCCATATCCCATTGATACGCCTAGTTGATGTGAGACTATCTTCTAATTTTTTGTCTTCTCCACTACCACTGTTCTATTCCACATATAGTGCTATGTCCATGGCTCATG
Source organism: Triticum aestivum (assembly GCF_018294505.1). Classification (NCBI taxonomy): domain Eukaryota; kingdom Viridiplantae; phylum Streptophyta; class Magnoliopsida; order Poales; family Poaceae; genus Triticum; species Triticum aestivum. Next base: position 663,694,299 of record NC_057804.1, read on the forward strand.
CTCATGTATTGCGTGAAAGTTGAAAAGGTTTGAGATTACTAAAGTATGAAACAATTGCTTGGCTTGTCATCGGGGTTGTGCATGATTAAATACTTTGTGTGATGAAGATAGAGCAACAGCCAGACTATATGATTTTGTAGGGATAACTTTCTTTAGCCATGTTATTTTGAGAAGACATGATTGTTTGATTAGTATGCTTGAAGTAGTACTATTTCTTATGTCAGTATGAACTTTTATTTTGAATCATTTGGATCTAAACATTCATGCCACAATAAAGAAAATTACATTGAAAATTATGCTAGGTAGCATTTCACATCAAAAACTCTGTTTTTATCATTTACCTACTTGAGGATGAGCAGGAATTAAGCTTGGGGATGCTTGATACGTCTCCAACGTATCTATAATTTTTGATTGTTACATGCTATTATATTACATGTTTTGGATGTTTATGGGCTTTACTTTACACATTTATATCATTTTTGGGACTAACTTACTAACGGAGGCCCAGCCCGCATTGCTGTTTTTTTGCCTATTTCAGTATTTCGAATAAAAGGAATATCAAACGGAGTCCAAATGCAATGAATCCTTCGGCAGCGTGATTTTTGGAATGAACGTGATCCAGAGGACTTGGAGTGCAACTCAAGAAGTAGCCGAGGCGGCCACGAGGGTGGAGGGCGCGCCAACCCCTACAGGGCGCGCCCCCCTATCTTATGGGCCCCTTGGGAGGCCACAGACCTACTTCTTCCTCCTATATATACCCACGTACCCCGAGAACATCAGAACAAGCCACGAAAACCTAGTTCCACCGCCGTAACCTTCTGTATCCGCGAGATCCCATCTTGGTGACTTTGCCGGCGCTCCGCCGGAGGGGGAATCGACCATGGAGGGCTTCTACATCAACACCATAGCCCCTCCGATGTGTTGTGAGTAGTTTACCACAGACCTTCGGGTCCATAGTTATTAGCTAGATGGCTTCTTCTCTCTTTTTGGATCTCAATACCATGTTCTCCTCGATCTTCTTGGAGATCTATTCGTTGTAACTCTTTTTGCGGTGTGTTTGTCGAGATCCGATGAATTGTGGGTTTATGATCAAGTTTATCGATGAGAAATATTTGAATCTCCTCTAAATTCTTTTATGTAGGATTGAGTTATCTTTGCAAGTCTCTTCGAATTATCAGTTTGGTTTGGCCTACTAGATTGATCTTTCTTGCAATGGGAGAAGTGCTTAGCTTTGGGTTCAATCTTGCGGTGTCCTTTCCCAATGACAGGAGGGGCAGCAAGGCACGTATTGCATTGTTGCCATCGAGGATAAAAAGATGGGGTTTATATCATATTGCATGAGCTTATCCCTCTACATCATGTCATCTTTCTTAATGTGTTACTCTTTGTTATGGACTTAATACTCTAGATGCATGCTGGATAGCGGTCGATGTGTGGAGTAATACTAGTAGATGCGGGCAGAAGTCGGTCAACTTGTCACGGACGTGATGCCTATATACATGATCATGCCTAGATAATCTCATAATTATTCGCTTTTCTATCAATTGCTCGACAGTAATTTGTTCATCCACCGTAATACTTATGCTATCTTGAGAGAAGCCACTAGTGAAACCTTTGGCCCGCGGGTCTATCTTTTCTCATATAAGCTTTCAATCTACTTTTATTTGCATCTTTACTTTTCCAATATATATTATAAAATACCAAAAATATATTAATCTTATCATACTATCTCTATTAGATCTCACTTTCGCAAGTGACCGTGAAGGGATTGACAACCCCTTTATTGCGTTGGTTGCGAGTTCTTTGTTTGTTTGTGTATGTGCGTGGGACTTTTGAGGAGCCTCCTACTGGATAGATACCTTGGTTCTCAAAAACTGAGGGGAATACTTACGCTACTATTGCTGCATCACCCTTTCCTCTTCAAGGAAAACCAACGCAAGCTCAAAACATAGCAATGACGATGGCGAGGAATCCCCCTCTCTGGAGCCCCGAACGTACTCTAGATCAGCCCTCCCGAGAGAGATCAGGGCTTGGTGGCGGCTCTGTATCGTAAAATGCGATGGAACTTTCTCTCTGATTTTTTTCTTCGCGACATGGAATATGTGGAGTTGGAGTTGAGGTCGGTGGAGCATCAGGTGGCCCACGAGACAGGGGGCGTGCCCAGGGGGGAGGGTGTGCCCCCACCCTCGTGGACAGGGTGTGGGCCCCCTGGCCTTGATTCTTTTGCCAGTAGTTTTTATATTTTCCAAAAGTTATCACCGTGGATTTTTAGGTCATTCCGAGAACTTCTGTTTTCTGCACAATAAACAACACCATGGCAGTTCTGCTGAAAACAGCGTTAGTCCGGGTTAGTTTCATTCAAATCATGCAAGTTAGAGTCCAAAACAAGGGCAAAAGTGTTTGGAAAAGTAGATACATTGGAGATGTATCAATTGTTTATTCAAAAATAGTTGACCACTAATTTCTATTGACAACTTATTTCCATTCAAGCAAACATGTCCGGCGGTTGGTAGACATGTCCTACTATTGTCCCCAGGGCTGAACTAAATTGCGAGGAGATAAGTCATTATGTTTCATGGCTTGAGGATCTTCATACTGTCAAGACAAATTATTTTCCTGAACTTGAAAATCTTAGTACTCAAAACGTGCGACCAATAGTGTTCGTACTGAACTACGGTCACATCTATTTAGGAAAGATGGTAAGATTTTTACTATATGTCCTCAGTGCATCTTTTGCATACATTATTTTTTAAGCTAAACTTCATTGCTAAGTATGTTACTACGATGTTCTTCAACAGGGACTCCCGATGATAGTTGTGCCTCAGTGGGTCGAGGCTAAAGTTCGCATGTCCATGGTTAGCTTACGGCGAAGACATATGATGACCCACAAGTGTATGGGGTCAATTGTAGCCCTTTTCGATAAGTAAGAGTGTCAAACCCAAGGAGGAGCAGAAGGAAATGATAAGTGGGTTTCAGCAAGGAAATGTCTGCAAGTGCTGAAATTGTGAGTAGCGGAGTAGTTTGGTAGCAAGATAATTTGTAACGAGCAAGTAACAATAGTAGTAACAAAAGTGCAGCAAGGTAGCCCAATCCTTTTGAGGCAAAGGACAGGCCAAAGCAGTTTCTTATGATAAGCAAAGTGTTCTTGAGGGTACACGGGAATTCATCTAGTCACTTTCATCATGTTGGCTTAATTCGGGTTCGGTAGTTTGATAATTTGATATGTGGGTGGACCGGTGTTTAGGTGTTGTTCTTACTTGAACAAACCTCCTACTTATGATTAACCCTCTCGCAAGCATCCACAACTACGAGAAAAGTATTAAGAGTAAATTCTAACCATAGCATTAAACTTTTGGATCCAATCGGTCCCTTACGGAATAGCGCATAAACTGGGGTTTAAGCTTCTGTCACTCTCGCAACCCACCATCTAATAACTACTCCACAATGCATTCCCTTAGGCCCAAATATGGTGAAGTTTCATGTAGTCGACATTCACATGACACCACTAAGAGAATGGCAACATACATTCCATCATAATATCGAACACATATCAAGTTCACATGATTACTTGCAACATGATTTCTCCCGTGACCTAAAGAACGAAAGTAACTACTCACAAATGGTAAACATGCTCAAGATCAGAGGGGTATTAAATAGCATAATGGATTTGAACATATAATCTTCCACCAAATAAACGATATAGTAATCAACTACAAGATGTAATCAACACTACTAGTTACCCACGAGCACCAATCTATACTTTTGATACAAAGATTGAAAACAAGAGATGAACTAGGGTTCGAGAGGAGTTGGTTCTGTGAATATGTTGATGAAGATAGCCCTCCCCAAGATGAGAGAGTTGTTGGTGATGATGATGACGATGATTTCCCCCTCCGGGAGGCAAGTTCCCCCGACGGAATCGCTTCGCCAGAGGGCAAAAGTGCTCCTGCCAGAGTTCCGCCTCGACGCGGTGGCGCTTCGTTCAGAATGTCCTCTCCTACTTTTATCTAGGTGAAAATGACTTATATACCAGAAGATGGGCACCGGAGGTGAGTCGAGGAGGGCAGCAACCACTAGGGCGCGCCTGGGCCTCCTGGCGCACCCAAGTGGGTTGTGCCCACCTGGTGGCCCTCCTCTAGTACTTATTTGCTCCAATATTTACTAAATATTCCATAACAATTCCTCGGGCAGTTTCAACTCATTTGGAGTTGTGCAGAATATGTATCTAGATTTCCAGCTGCCAGAATTCTCCCCCTTGGTGCATACCTTGCATGTTATGAGAGAAAAGGCATTAGAATTACCCCATACAGCATTATTATACAATAAAACAACATAAATAACAGTAGGAAAACATGTTGCAAAATGGACGTATCAACATCCTACATTGCACATGAGTGCATTGGGGATTTCTAAAAGCGAGCAGGTCTTAATAGTCATAGACTGGAACAAAATTGTGAAGGATCATACAGAAGTACGAGTGGCCAGGAATCAGACGCGCATCCCACAATTAGGAGAGACAGGATCATCTGCATGCTCCAATATGATGAATCAGGAGTGCTACACATGTTCTATGCTATTTTACCTGAGAGAGAGCAGCAGGAGTGATTAGCTAGCTAGAATGGGTGTTGGTGCTGATGCCCTTGATGATTATTATTAGCTAGTGTTGCTCGTGATTAGATAGTGACACTATGACTATGATGATTAAAGTGTCACTACGAGGGAAAAGCCTAGCAGTAGCGTGTGTTTTTGGCCTATCAATAGCGCGGGTAACCGCGCCACTGATACGGCGCTACAGCTAAAGATTATCAGTAGCGTGTGTCCACCAGCACTACTGCTATATCCACTTAGTAGTAGCGCTTCCTGGGAAGAGCACTACTGGTAATTACTAGTAGCGCTTCTGGCAGCCCGCGCTACTACTATTATTCCGTATTATATTTCTTTTTTATTTCATGTTGTATTCGAACAGACTTGCAAATATATCAAATCATGCATAAAAGAATTCAGACAAGGACCAAATAATATTCATAGATAGTCTTGATCATAAATCCACAATTCAGCGGATCTCGGCAAACACACTGCAAAAGAGAATTACATTGAATAGATCTCCAAGAACATCGAGGAGAACTTTGTATTGAGAATCAAAGAGAAGAAGCCATCTAGCTAATAAATATGGACCCTAAGGTCTGTGGTAAACTACTCATGCTTTATCGGAGAGGTAATGGTGTTGATGTAGAAGTCCTTCGTGATCGAATCCCCCTCCGGCAGATCGCCGAAAAAGGACCCAAGATGGGATCTCACGGGTACAGAAGGTTGCGGCGGTGGAAACGTGGTTTCGTGGCTCCCCCTAATGTTTTTAGGGTATAAGAGTATATATAGGCGAAGAAACTAGGCCAGGGCCACTACGAGGGGCCCATGAGGGTGAGGGGCTCGCCTACCCCCCCGGGCGCGCCCTCCTGCCTCATTGCCTCTCTGACTTCATCTTAAAGTCTTCTGGTTTGCTTTCAGTCCAAGAAAGATCATCGCGAAGGTTTCATTCCATTTGGACTCCGTTTGGTATTCTTTTTCTGCAAAAACTCTAAAATAGGCAAAAAAAACAGAAACTGGCACTGGGCCCTCGGTTAATATGTTAGTCCCAAAATAATATAAAATAGCATATTAGATCCCATTAAACATCCAAAGCAAATAATATAATAGCATGCAACAATCAAAAATTATAGATACGTTGGAGACGTATCAAGCATCCCCAAGCTTAATTCCCGCTCGTCCTCGAGTAGGTAAATGATAAAAACAGAATTTTTGATGTGGAATGCTACCTAACATATTTATTCATGTAATTTTTCTTTATTGTGGCATGAATGTTCATATCCGAAAGATTCAAGACAAAAGTTTAATATTGACATAAAAATAATAATACTTCAAGCATACTAACGAAGCAATCATGTCTTCTCAAAATAACATGGCCAAAGAAAGCTATTCATAAAAAATCATATAGTCTGGCTATGCTCTATCTTCATCACACAAAGTATTTAATCATGCACAACCCCGATGACAAGCCAAGCAATTGTTTCATACTTTTGATGTTCTCAAACTTTTTCAATCTTCACGCAATACATGAGTGTGAGTCATGGACATAGCACTATAGGTGGAATACAATGGTGGTTGTGGAGAAGACAAAAAAGAAGGAAGATAGTCTCACATCAACTAGGCGTATCAACGGGCTATGGATATGCCCATAAATAGATATCAATGTGAGTGAGTAGGGATTGCCATGCAACGGATGCACTAGAGCTATAAATGTATGAAAGCTCAAAAAGAAACTAAGTGGGTGTGCATCCAACTTGTTGCTCACGAAGACCTAGGACATTTTGAGGAAGCTCATCATTGCAATATACAAGCGAAGTTCTATAATGAAAATTCCCACTAGTATATGAAAGTGATAACATACGAGACTCTCTATCATGAATATCACGATGCTACTTTGAAGCACAAGTGTGGTAAAAGGATAATAGCATTGCCCCTTCTCTCTTTTTCTCTTTTTTTATTTGGGCCTTCTATTTTTTATGTCCTCTTTTTATTATTATTATTTTTGTCCGGAGTCTCATACCGACTTGCGGGGGAATCATAGTCTCCAGCATCCTTTCCTCACATGGGACAATGCTCTAATAATGAAGATCATCACACTTTTATTTACTTACAACTCAAGAATTACAAATCGATACTTAGAACAAAATATGACTCTATATGAATGCCTCTAACGGTGTACCGGGATGTGCAACGATTCAAGATTGACATGTATGAAAAAATTATAAACAATGGCTTTGCCACAAATATGATGTCAACTACATGATCATGCAAAGCAATAAGACAATGATGGAGCGTGTCATAATAAGCGGAACGGTGGAAAGTTGCATGGCAATGTGCGGTACTAGAGAGGCTAGCAATGGTGGAACGGTGAGAGTGCGTATAATCCATGGACTCAACATTAGTCATAAAGAACTCACATATTTATTGCAAAAATTATTAGTTATCGAAAAGAAGTACTAAGCGCATGCTCCTAGGGGGATAGATTGGTAGGAAAAGACTATCGCTCGTCCCCGACCGCCACTCATGGAAGACAGTCAATAAATAAATCATGCTCCAACTTCATCACATAACGGTTCACCATACGTGCATGCTACGAGAGTCACAAACTTTAACACAAGTATCTCTCAAATTCACAACTACTCTACTAGCATGACTCTAATACCACCATCTTCATATCTCAAAACAATCATAAAGAATCAAACTTCTTATAGTATTCAATGCACTTCATATGAAAGTTTTTATTATACCCATCTTGGATGCCCATCATATTAGGACTAATTTTATAACCAAAGAAAATTACCATGCTATTCTAAAAGACTCTCAAAATAATATAATTGAATCATTAGAGATCAACAATTTCTATAAAATAAAACCACCGCTGTGCTCTAAAAAGATATAAGTGAAGCACTAGAGCAATATTGTCTAGGTCAAAAAATATAAGTGAAGCACATCGAGTATTCTAATAAATCACGATTCATGCGTGTCTCTCCAAAAGTTGTGTACAGCAAGGAGTGCTAAACTAAAAAGAAAAGACACAAATCATATAAGACGCTCCAAGCAAAACACATATCATGTGGTGAATAAAAATATAGTCTCAAGTAAAGTTACGGATAGACGAAGACGAAAGAGCGGATGCCTTCCGGGGCATCCCCAAGCTTAGGATTTTGGTTGTCCTTGAATTTTACCTTGGGGTGCCTTGGGCATACCCAAGCTTAGGCTCTTGCCACTGATTATTCCAAAGTCCATCAAATCCTTACCCAAAACATGAAAACTTCACAACAGAAAACTTCAACAGAAAATCTCATGAGCTCCGTTAGTATAAGAAAATAAATCACCACTTTAAGGTACTGTTGTGAATTCATTCTTTATTTATATTTGTGTAAACCCTAGTGTATTCCAGCTTGTCTATGGTTCATACCCCCCCCCCTGATGGTACTCATAGATTCATCAAAATAAGCAAACAACACGCGAAAAACAGAATCTGTCAAAAACAGAACAGTCTGTAGCAATCTGTAACTTTCGAATACTTCTGTAACTGCAAAAATTCTGGAATAAATTGGTGGATGTGAGGAGTTTGTCTATTAATCTTCTGCAAAAATAATCAACCTAAAATCACTCTTCTGTAAAAAAATGACAGCTATTCTTGTGAGCGCAAAACTTTCCATTTTTTACAGCAGGATCGCAAAGACTTCACCCAAGTCTTCCCAAAGGTTCTACTTGGCACAAACACTAACTAAACATAAAACCACATATAACCAGAGGCTAGATGAATTATTTATTACTAAACAGGAGCAAAAAGTAAAGAACAAAAATAAAATTGGGTTGCCTCCCAACAAGCGCTATCGTTTAACGCCCCTAGCTAGGCATAAAGACACGAATAGATCTAGGTATTGCCATCTTTGGTATGCAATTCTTCAATTGAACATGTATAGCCCTTAGGAGGTTCTTTGGTTTTGTCAATGATCAAACTCCCAGGCAAGAAATCGAGAAATTCATTTGTGGCGAAAGGTTCCCTAATAATATCTAAAAAATTGGGGTGAACTCTTATTGATTTGAGATATTCATTTTCTTTACTAGAAGATTCACCCTTATTCTTAGGAACGTAAATAAACTTGGCAACTTTGGCCGGAGGAGGATTCGAGTTATTTTTAACAGCAGAAAAGGCGGAACCCAAGTTGGTAATAATATCTTCGAGTTTATCAATTCTAGTAGAATCTTGATCTATCTTTTCATTAACCATGAGTTCCTTTTCTCTAAGATTCTTAAGCGTAACTCCTACCTTAGATCCATATTGAGTAATTTGATTATGAATCTTTTTGTCCAGATTTTTGATTAACTCTACAATAGCAATTTTATTTTCAATAATATCAAGTCTTTGCATCACATGTTCCAAGGTTAAAATAGTTCCATTGACCAAGAGAGATGGTGGGCCTAATAAATCTGTCATGGCTTTATAAGAATCAAATGTATGGCTTCCCAAGAAATTCCCTCCTGTAATGGTGTCAAGAATATATCTATTCCAAGGAGTAATGCAAACATAAAAGTTGCGGAGAAGAACGGAAGTAGATTGCTTTCTAGTAGATCTATTTTGAGCATTGCAAATTCTGTACAAAGCATCTTTTAGATTTTCTCCCTCCCTTTGTTTAAAATTGAGAACTTCATTATCGGGAGTACTGACAATGATAGGAGGACTAGTCATAAAGGGGAATCAAACGATCTAACACGCGAACTCACAAGAAGAAATCGAAAAGAGACGAACGGAAGAGGGGCGAAGAAAAGGCAAAGGTTTCTTTTAGAAGTGGGGGAGACAAAAACGAGAGGCGAATGGCGAATAATGTAATGCAAGGGAGAAGAGTTTATGATGGGTACTTGGTATGACTCGACTTGGCGTAGATCTCCCCGGCAACAGCGCCAGAAATCCTTCTTGCTACCTCTTGAGCTTGCGTTGGTTTTCCCTTGAAGAGGAAACGGTGATGCAGCAAAGTAGCATAAGTATTTCCCTCAGTATTGAGAACTAAGGTATCAATCGAGTAGGAGACGACGCACAAGTCACTGAATACCTGCACAAACAATCAAGAACTTGCAACCAACGTGATAAAGGGGTTGTCAATCCCTTCACGGTCACTCACAAAAGTGAGATCTGAAAGAGATAGATAAATGATAAAGTAAATATTTTTGGTATTTTTGGTTGTATAGATTGGAAAGTAAATATTGCAAAATAATAGATCGGAAACTAGCAAGATGTAAACGAGATTCAATAATATGGAAAAGGGACCCGGGGGCCATAGGTTTCACTAGTGGCTTCTCTCGAGATAGCATATATTACGGTGGGTGAACAAATTACTACCGAGCAATTGATAGAAAAGCGCATAATTATGATGTATTCTAAGGCAATGATCATGAACATAGGCATCACGTCCGTGTCATGTAGACCGACTCCTGCCTGCATCTACTACTATTACTCCACACATCGACCGCTATCCAGCATGCATCTAGAGTATTAAGTTCATAAAGCACGGAGTAACGCATTAAGCAAGATCACATGATGTGGAGGAATTAACTCAAGCAATATGATGGAAACCCCATCTTGTTATCCTCGATGGCAACAATACAATGCATGCCTTTCTGCCCCTACTTTCACTGGGAAAGGACACCTCAAGATTGAACCCAAAGCTAAGCACTTCTCCCATGGCAAGAAAGATCAATCTAGTAGGCCAAACTAAATCGATAATTCGAAGAGACTTGCAAAGATATCAAATCATGCATAAAAGAATTCAGACAAGAACCAAATAATATTCATAGATAATCTTGATCATAAATCCACAATTCATCGGATCTCGGCAAACACACCACAAAAGATTATTACATCGAATAGATCTCCAAGAACATCGAGGAGAACTTTGTATTGAGAACCAAAGAGAGAGAAGAAGCCATCTAGCTAATAACTATGGACCCGAAGGTCTGTGGTAAAGTACTCACGCTTCATCGGAGAGGTAATGGTGTTGATGTAGAAGCCCTCTGCGATCGAATCCCCCTGCGGCAGATCGTCGGAAAAGGCCCCAAGATGGGATCTCACGGGTACAGTAGGTTGCGGTGGTGGAAAAGTGGTTTCGTGGCTCCCCCTAATGTTTTTAGTGTATAAGAGTATATATAGGCGAAGGAACTAGGTCAGCGGCGCTACAAGGGGCCCACGGGGATGGGGGCTCTCCTACCCCCTGGGCGCGCCCTCCTGCCTCGTGGCTGCCTCATTGCCTCTCCGACTTCATCACCAAGTCTTCTGGTTTGCTTTCGGTCCAAGAAAGATCATCGCGAAGGTTTCATTCGGTTTGACTCCGTTTGGTATTCCTTTTCTGCAAAACTATAAAATAGGAAACAAAATAGAAACTCGCACTGGGCCCTTGGTTAATAGGGTAGTCCCAAAAATAATATAAAAGAGCATATTAAAGCCCATTAAACATCCAAAACAGATAATATAATATCCTGGAACAATCAAAAATTATAGATACGTTGGAGACGTATGAGCAGCGCGCTTTGCTTAAGCTCAGTACTACTATTGGTAGCCTGGCGAGAACAATAGGGGAATTTTAGTTGTAGCGCTTCTTCGGTGAGAAGCGCTACTACTACAAACTTAGCAGCAGCGCGTTTGGTTGATGCGCACTAGTGGTAAATTGTAGTAGCGCATTTTTTTCCCGCTACTAGTAAGTTTCTGTGTATAAGGTTTTCCCTAGTAGTGTGTTGGTGGTAATAACTATGATGATTATTAGCTAGTGTTGTTGGTGACGATATGATGCAAGTGTTTTTATATTAATATGATGATGATGATGAAGATGATGATGATGATGAGTTTTTATATCATTGGTTGAAAGAACCACGGATTAGTTTCAAGCGGGTGGATCCTAGGTGATCAAGTCATGGATTATTGTGATAATACATGACTTGGTCACTTAGGATCCATCCATTTGAAACTAATCCACAGTTCTTTCACCTAGTGATTTAATAACTCATTATAATGTAAAAACAATCTCTAAATTGCTACTGTATGAAAACTTGTGTAAAGGTGTATGAATACGACCTAAAATTAGAAAGAAATAGAATACATAATAATAGTAGTAGCACGGGCAATAAGAAGCGCTACTAGTAATTACCAGTAGCGGTTGTTCCAGCACGCGCTGCTACTATGTAGATAATAGCAGTAGCACGTGTCAACAAACGCTACTGCTAACCTTTAGCTGTAGCGTGGTTACCCGCGCTACTGATATGCCAAAAACCCGCGCTACTGATAGGCTTTTCCCTAGTAGTGTCCACGGTTTACGCCTCCGGTCATATTCTCGCGGTGCTTAGGCGAAGCCCTGCGCAGATCACATCACCGTCATCGTCACCACACTGTCGTGCTGACAGAACTCATCTACTCCTTCGACCCTTTGCTGGCTCAAGAGCTTGAGGGACGTCATTGCGCTGAATGTGTGCAGAACTCGGAGGTGCCGTGCATTCGGTACTCGATCTGTCAGTATGAAAAGACGTTCGACTACATCAACCGCGTTAAGCAAACGCAACCGCTTTCAGACTACAAGGGTACGTGGACACTCTCCCCCCCCTCTCATTGCGATGCATCTCCTAGATAGATCTTGCATGCGCGTAGGATTTTTTTTTTGAAATTGCATGCTACGTTTCCCAACAGTGGCATCCGAGCCAGGTCTATGTGTAGATGATATGCATGAGTAGAACACAAAGAGTTGTGGGCGGTGATGATCATACTGCTTACCACCAATGTCTTATTTTGATTCGTCGGTATTGTTGGATGAAGCGGCCCGGACCAACTTACATGACCACGTTCATGATACCGGTTCCACTGACAGACACGCAACTAGTTTTGCATAAAGGTGGATAGCGGGTGTCTGTTTCTCCAACTTTAGTTGAATCGAATTTGATTGCGTCCCGGTCCTTGTTGAAGGTTAAAACAGCAAACTTGATAAATCACCATTGTGGTTTTGTATCGTATGTAAGAACGGTTCTTGCTAGAAGCCCGTAGCAGCCACGTAAAACTTGCAACAACAAAGTAGAGGACGTCTAATTTGTTTTTGCAGGGCATGTTTTGATGTGATATGGTCAAGACATGATGTAATATACGTTGTTGTATGAGATGATCATGTTTTTTAAAAGTTATCGGCAACTGATAGGAGCCTTATGGTTGTCGCTTTATTGTATGAAATGCAAACGCCATGAAATTGCTTTACATTATCACTAAGCGGTATCATAGTTGTAGAAGCAATAGCTGGCGAGACGACCACGATGCTATGATGGAGATCAAGGTGTCGAGCTGGTGTCGATGGAGATCATGATGATGCTTTGGAGATGGAGATCAAAAGCACAAGATGATGATGGCCATATCATGTCACATACTTTGACTGCAAGTGATTTTTATCTTTTTGCATCTTATTTTGCTTAGTACGGGGGTAGTATCATAAGATGATCCCTTAACTAAATTTCAAGGTATAAGTGTTCTCCCCGAGTATGCACTATTGTGATAGCTCTTCGTGCTGAGACAACACGTGATGATCGGGTGTGATAGGCTCTACGTTCACATACAATGGGTGCAAGACAGTTTTGCACATGCGGAATACTCGGGTTAAACTTTGATGAGCCTAGCATGTACAGACATGGCCTCAGAACACTGGAGACCGAAAGGTCGAACGTGAATCATATAGTACATATGACCAACATAGACATGTTCACCATTGATGACTACTCCATCTCACGTGATAATCGGACATGGTTTAGTTGATTTGGATCACGTATCATTTCGATGACTTGAGGGATGTCTATTGCTACCTCTTGAGCACTGTGTTGGATTTCCCCGAAGAGGAGAGGATGATGCAGCAAAGTAGCGTAAGTATCTCCCTCAGTTTTTGAGAACCAAGGTATCAATCCAGTAGGAGACCACGCACAAGTCCCTCGTAGCTACACAAAACGATAGCTACTCGCAACCAACGTGATTAGGGGTTGTCAATCCCTTCACGGTCACTTACGAGAGTGAGATCTGATAGAGATGATAAATAATATTTTTGGTATTTTTGATATATAGATGCAAGGTAAAAAGTAAAAGGGAAACTAAAAACAAAGCAAGTAAATAAAGCGATAGAGATTGATATGATGAGAATAGACCCAGGGGCCATAGGTTTCACTAGTGGCTTCTCTCAAGAGCATAGATATTCTACGGTGGGTGAACAAATTACTGTTGAGCAATTGACAGAATTGAGCATAATTATGAGTATATCTAGGTAATGATCATGTATATTGGCATCACATCCAAGACAAGTAGATCGAAACGATTCTGCATCTACTACTATTACTCCACTCATCGACCGCTATCCAGCATGCATCTAGAGTATTAAGTTAAAACCAGAGTAACGCCTTAAGCAAGATGACATGATGTAGAGGGACAAATTCATGCAATATGATGAAAACCCCATCTTGTTATCCTCGATGGCAACAATACAATACGTGCCTTGCTGCCCCTGCTGTCACTGGGAAAGGACACCGCAAGATTGAACCCAAAGCTAAGCACTTCTCCCATTGCAAGAACTACCAATCTAGTTGGCCAAACCAAAACGGATAATTCGAAGAGACTTGCAAAGATAACTCAATCATACATAAAAGAATTCAGAGAAGATTCAAATATTTTCCATAGATAAGTTCGATCATAAACCCACAATTCATCGGTCTCAACAAACACACCGCAAAAAGAAGATTACATCAAATAGATATCCACGAGAGAGGGGGAGAACATTGTATTGAGATCCAAAAAGAGAGAAGAAGCCATCTAGCTACTAGCTATGGACCCGAAGGTCTGAAGTAAACTACTCACACTTCATTGGAGGGGCTATGGTGTTGATGTAGAAGCCCTCCATAGTGGATGCCCCCTCCGACCGAGCTCCGCAATAGGCCCCAAGATGGGATCTCGTGGGTACATAAGGTTGTGGCGGTGGAATTAGGTTTTTGGCTCCTGTTCTGATCGTTCGGGGATACGTAGGTATATATAGGAGGAAGGAGTATGTCGGTGGAGCAACAAGGGGCCACGAGGTAGGGGGTGCGCCCAGGGGGGCGCGCCCTCCACCCTCGTGACCGCCTCTGGCACTTCTTGGAGTAGGGTCCAAGTCTCCTGGATCACGTTCGGTGAGAAAATCACGTTCCCGAAGGTTTCATTCCGTTTGGACTCCGTTTGATATTATGTTTCTTTGAAACACTAAAATAGGCAAAAAACAGCAATTCTGGGCTGGGCCTCCGGTTAATAGGTTAGTCCCAAAAATAATATTAAAGTGGAAAATAAAGCCCAATATAGTCCAAAACAGTAGATAAAGTAGCATGGAGCAATCAAAAATTATAGATACGTTGGAGACATATCATCTATCTAAGTGGGAGTTCTTAAATAATTTGATTAATTGAACTTAATTTATCATGAACTTAGTCCTGATAGTATTTGCAAATTACGTTGTAGATCAGTAGCTCGCGTTGTAGCTCCCCTATGTTATATGTTCCTAGAGAAAACTAACTTGAAAGATGATAGTAGCAATGATGCGGACTGGGTCCATGATCTGAGGATTATCCTCATTGCTGCACAGAAGAATTATGTCCTTGATGCACCACTAGGTGACAGACCTATTGCAGGAGCAGATGCACATGTTATGTTTGGCAAGCTCGATATGATGACTACTTGATAGTTTAGTGCGCCATGCTTTACGACCTAGAATCGGGGCTTCAAAGATGTTTTGTACGCCACAGAGCATATGAGATGTTCCAAGAGCTGAAATTGGTATTTCAAACTCATGCCCATGTCGAGAGGTATGAGACCTCAAGCAAGTACTTTGCCTACAAGATGGAGGAGAATAGCTCAGCTGGTGAGCATGTGTTCAGAATGTCTGGGCACTTCAATCGCTTGAATCAAGTGGGAGTTAATCTTTTATATAAGATAGTGATTGACAGAGTTCTCTAGTCACTATCACCAAGCTGTTAGAACTTCGTGATGAACTATAATATGCAAGGGATGATGAAAACAATTCCTAAGCTTTCCGCTATGCTGAAATCGGCGAAAGTAGAAATCAAGAAAGAGCATCAAGTGTTGATGGTTAACAAGACCACTAGTTTCAAGAAAAAAGGCAAGGGAAAGAAAGGTAACTTCAAGAAGAATGGCAAGCAAGTTGTCACTCCCGTGAAGAAGCCCAAAGCTGGACCTAAGCCTCAAACTGAGTGCTTCTACTGCAAAGGAAATGGTCACTGGAAGCGAAACTACCCCAAATATTTGGAGGATAAGAAGGATGGCAAAGTAAACAACGGTATATTTGATATACATGTTATTAATGTGTACCTTACTAGTGCTCGTAGTATCCCCTGGCTATTTAATATTTGTTCGGTTGGTAAAGATTAGTAAATCAAAACAGGAGTTGCAGAATAAATGGAGACTAGTTGAGGGTGAAGTAATGATGTGTGTTGGAAGTGGTTCCAAGATTGATTTGATCATCATCGCACACTCCCTATACTTTCGGGATTAGTGTTGAACCTAAATAAATGTTATTTGGTGTTTGCATTGAGCATGAACAAGATAGGATCATGTTTAATGCAATACTGTTATTCATTTCAGACAGAGAATAATTGTTATTCTGTTTACATGAATAAAACCTTCTATGGTTATACACACAATGTTAATGGTTTATTAAATGTCTATCATAGTGATACACATATTCATAATATTGATGCCAAAATATGCAAAGTTGATAATGATAGTGCAACATATTTGTGGCACTGCGATTTAGGTCAAATCGGTGTAAAGCGCATGAAGAAACTCCATGCTGATGGGCTTTTGGAATCACTTGATTACGAATCATTTGATACTTGCAAACCATGCCTCCTAGGCAAGATGACTAAAACTCCGTTCTCCGGAATAATGGAGCGAGCCAATGACTTATTGGAAATAATACATAACGATGTATGCGGTCCGATGAGTGTTGAGGCACGTGGTGGGTATCCTTATTTTATGACCTTCACAAATGATTTGAGAAGATATGGGTACATCTACTTAATGAAACACAATTCTGAAAACATTTGAAAAGTTCAAAGAATTTCAGAGTGAAGTGGAGAATCATCGTAACAAGAAAATATAGTTTCTACGATCTGATCATGGAGGCCAATATTTGAGTTACGATTTTGGCCTTCATTTAAAACAATGTGGAATAGTTTCACAACTCACGCCACCTGGAACACCACAGCGTAATGGTGTGTCCGAACATTGTAACCGTACTTTATTAGATATGGTGCGATCTATGATGTCTCTTGCCGATTTACCACTATCGTTTTGGGGCTATGCATTAGAGACAGCTGCATTCACGATAAATAGGGAACCTTATAAATCCGTTGAGACGACACCGTGTGAACTGTGGTTTGGCAATAAACCTAAGCTGTCGTTTCTTAAAGTTTGGGGTTGCGATGCTTATGTAAAAAAAGCTTCAGCCTGATAAGCTCGAACCCAAATCGGAGAAGTGCGTCTTCATAGAATACCCTGAGGAAAAAATTGGATACACCTTCTACCACAAATCCAAAGGCACGTTCTTTGTTGCCAAGAATGGAACCTTTCTAGAGAAGGAGTTTCTCTTAAAAGAAGTGAGTGGGAGGAAAGTAGAACTTGATGAGATAATTGTACCTTCTCTTAGTTTGGAAAGTAGCTCATCCAAGAAATCTGTTCCCATGATGCCTACACCAATTAGAGAGGAAGCTAATGATAATGATCATGAAACTTCATATCAAGTTACTACTGAACCTCGTAGGTCAATCAGAGCATGATCGGCACCAGAGTGGTATGGTAATCCTGTTCTACAAGTCTTGTTACTTGACCATGACGAACCTCCGAACTATGAAGAAGCTATGATGAGCCCAGATTCCAACAGATGGCTTGAGGCCATAAAATCTGAGATAGGATCCATATATGAGAACAAAGTGTGGATTTTGGTGAACTGCCCGATGATCAGCAAGCCATTGAGAATAATGGATCTTCAAGAAAAAGACTAACGCTGATAGTAATGTCACTATCTACAAAGCTCGACTTGTCGCAAAAAGTTTTTGACAAAGTTCAAGGAGTTGACTATGATGAGACTTTCTCACCCGTAGCGATGCTTAAAGTCTCTCCGAATCATGTTAGCAATTACCACATTTTATGATTATGAAAGCTGGCAAATGGATGTCAAAAATTACATTCCTTATTGGACATTAAAGAGTTCTATATGATGCTACCAGAAGGTTTTGTCAATCCTAAAGGGGCTAACAAAGTGTGCGGGCTCCAATGATCCATCTATGGACTGGTGCAAGCATCTCAGAGTTGGAATATATGCTTCGATAAGGTAATCAAAGCATATGGTTTTATACAGATTTATGGTGAAGCTTGTATTGACAACAAAGTGAGTGGGAGCTCTGTAGCATTTCTGATATTATATGTGGATGACATATTGTTGATTGGAAATGACATACAATTTCTGGATAGCATAAAAGGATATTTGAATACGAATTTTTTCAATGAAAGACCTCGGAGAAGCTACTTACATATTGGGCACCAAGATCTATAGGGATAGATCGAGACACTTAATAGGACTTTCACAGAGCACATACCTTTGCAAAGTTTTGACGATGTTCAAAATGAATCAGTCAAAGAAAGGGTTCTTGTCTGTATTGCAAGGTGTGAAGTTGAGTAAGACTCAAAGCCCGACCACGGCATAAGATAGAGAGAGAATGAAAGCCATTCCCGATGCCTCAGTCAAACGTTCTATGAAGTATGCCATGCTGTGTACTAGACATGTTGTCTGCCTTGCCAATGAGTTTGGCAAGGGGGTACAATAGTGATCCAGGAGTAGATCACTAGACAGCGGTCAAAATTATCCTTAGAGGACTAAGGAAATGTTTCTCGGTTATGGAGGTGATGAAGACTTCGTCGTAAAGTGTTACGTCGATGCAAGCTTTGGCACTGATCTAGATGACTCTAAGTCTCAATCTAGATACATATTGGACGTGGGAGCAATTAGCTAGAGTAGCTCCATGTAGAGCATTGTAGACATAGAAATTTGCAAAATACATACGGATCTGAATGTGGCAGACTCATTGACTAAACTTCTCTCACAAGCAAAACATGATCAAACCTTAGTACTCTTTGGGTGTTAATCACATAGCAATGTGAACCAAATTATTGACTCTAGTAAACCCTTTGGGTGTTGGTCACGTGGCGATGTGAACTATGAGTGTTAATCACATGGCGATTTGAACTATTGTTGTTAAATCACATGGCGATGTGAACTAGATTATTGACTCTAGTATAATTGGCAGACTGGAGGAAATATGCTCTAGAGGCAATAATAAAGTTGTTATTTTATATATCCTTATTTCATGATAAATGTTTATTATTCATGCTATAATTGTATTAACTGGAAACCTGATACATGTGTGGATACATAGACAACACTCTGTGTCCCTAGTAAGCCTCTACTACACACTAGCTCGTTAATCAAAGATGGTTAAGTTTCCTAGCCATGGACATGTGTTGTCATTTGATGAACAGGATCACATCCTTAGGAGAATGATGTGATGGACAAAACCCATCCGTTAGCTTAACATAATGATCGTTCAGTTTTATTGCTACTGCTTTCTTCATGTCAAATACATATTTCTCTGACTATGAGACTATGCAACTCCCGGACACCAGAGGAATGCCTTATGTGCTATCAAACGTGACAACATAACTGGGTGATTATAAAGATGCTCTATGGCTATCTCCGAAGGTGTTTGTTGGGTTGGCATAGATCGAGATTAGGATTTGTCACTGCGAGTATCAGAGAGGTATCTCTGGGCCCTCTCCGTAATGCACATCATATGAAGCCTTGCAAGCAATGTCACTAATGAGTTAGTTATGGGATGATGCTTTACTAAATGAGTAAAGAGACTTGTCGGTAACAACACAGAACTAGGTATGAAGATACCAACGATCGAATCTCGGGCAAGTAAAATACCAATGACAAAGGGAATAACTTATGTTAACATAGCGGTTCGACCGATAAAGATCTTTGTAGAATATGTGGGAACCAATATGAGCATCCAGGTTCCGCTATTGGTTATTGACCGGAGAGGTGTCTCGGTCATGTCTACATAGTTCTCGAACTCGTAGGGTCCGCACGCTTAACGTTCGATGACGATATGTATTATATGAGTGATATGTTTTGGTGACCGTAGGTTGTACGGAGTCCCGGATGAGATCACGGACATGACGAGGAGTCTCGAAATGGTCGAGAGGTAAAGATTGATATATTGTAGGTAGTATTCGGACACTGAAAGGGTTTCGGAATCTATCGAGTACATATCGGAGTACCGGAGGGGTTACAGGAACCCTCCGGGGAAAGATATGGGCCATATGGGCCATAGGAGGGAGGCACGCCAGCCCACAAAGGGGTGGCGCACCCCCACCAGGGAGGAGTCCGAATTGGACAAGGGGAGGGGGCGGCGCCCCCCTTTCCTTCTCCCTCTCCCTCTCCTTCCCCCTTCACCCCTCCGGTAAAAGGAAGGAGGGTGCCGAATCCTACTAGGACTCCAAGTAGGACTCCTCCTACTTGGGGCACGCCTTGGGACGGCCTCCTCTCCCTCCCTCCTTTATATACGAGGGGGGGGGGCTAGAACACACATCAATTGTTCCAAGCTGTGTGTGGCGCCCCCCTCCACAGTTTACACCTTTGGTCATATTCTCGCGGTGCTTAGGCGAAGCCCTGCACAGATCACATCACCATCATCGTCACCATGCCGTCGTGCTGACGGAACTCATCTACTCCTTCGACCCTCTGCTGGATCAAGAGATCGAGGGACGTCATCACGCTGAACATGTGCAGAACTCGGAGGTGCCGTACGTTCGGTACTTGATCGGTCGGTACGAGAAGATGTTCGACTACATCAACCGCATTAAGCAAACGCTTCCGCTTTCGGTCTACGAGGTTACGTGGACACACACTCCCCCTCTCGTTGCTATGCATCTCCCCGATAGATCTTGCGTGAGCGTAGGAATTTTTTTGAAATTACATGCTACATTTCCCAACACCTCCAACTTGGGTTCACCGAGAGTGTGTTCCCAATCCCGCCTCTGGGGACTGTCGCCATCCATCGGCCCCGTTCTCAAGCCACCCTGCGCCATCTGCCTTAACAGAACTATGACAGGCAGCGGCAGGAGAGAAGAAGTTGGCTTAGTATGAGGGTGATGGCCCGCTGCCCTTCAACAAGAACACCAAGGGCCGCCCTCGCTGGTGGGGTTTGGAGGGCTGCACGCTAGCCAATGTGATGGATCACATCGCGGTGGGCGGGGAGCCGCTCGACTACCCTAACCCTAGCCCGCCGGAGCCAAGGTGGCAGCCACAACAAATGTCTCCCTCGGGATCGACGGGCTTGTCGTCGCACTCCTCCTCGTCCAACGTCGCGCGCTCGTTTCCCCTCCTCGCGGTGAAGAATGAAGCGGCATCGCCGCCACACGCCGGCGTGCATCATCCTCTAGCACGTTCGTCATCAGGGAACGCGGGCCCCGTCTCCTTCTCGCCACATGCCGCTCCGCCAGGCCGGGCCATCAGCCAAGAAGGTGAAGGAGGATCCGGGGAGGAGCATCGTAGCAGGAGCTCACGCGAAGGAGGGCCGAGCTGGCGGTGCTCGAGCGCGCGTAGCTCGAGTTGAAGGCTGCGGCCGACCCGTAGGAAACGCCGGGCATGCGGATGGCCCTCGCGGCCTCCTACAACGATGTGCCCAGCGCCCCCGACGATGTCGCGGAGGAGAGATCGAGGCGCGACGCAGCGAGGATCGTGGCTGAGTGCACCGCTCGATGAGGCAACCTCGTCGACCTCACGACCGACGACGCCGAGGCTAGGCCTAGCAACCGCACCGGCGACCTCGACCACTGCCACTGCCTCAGCCGAGGGGGAGACAGTAGCAGCGTCATGCCAAAGGAGGAGCCGGTGAGCGACGAGGAGGAGGAGTACGCCGCCGCCATGTATCCCCACTTCGGCTTGCAATAGT
This sequence comes from Triticum aestivum, assembly GCF_018294505.1. Lineage (NCBI taxonomy): Eukaryota > Viridiplantae > Streptophyta > Magnoliopsida > Poales > Poaceae > Triticum > Triticum aestivum. The sequence goes on from NC_057804.1 coordinate 663,715,953, forward strand.
TTATTTTTTGGTTTCAGTTTGAACAATGTATAAATTTCATTGAAACTAAGCGAACTATGTTTAAATTCGAAATTTCTACAATTTCCATAAAAACAAATTTATTTTTTTTGGTTTGGGGGCGCCGTATGGGGGGGCACGGCTGGGCGACTCACGGAGTTGCACGTCCGGTCGCAAAGCCGGCGCGCCCCCAACGGCGAAAAATTCGACACGGCCGGTCACTGTTTGAGGGCTGGAGATGCTCTATGTCATGGGCATAATAAGTTGTAGAATTTGTTCGCGGTGAGTCCAGGCGTTATCACGAGGCCATATCTTACCCAGGAGATTACGGCAAGCCACGCCCCACCCGTCCTTCGCACTAGTATTTCGCTCGGCAAGCAGTTTTGTGATCGGCAAAATGTACGGCTAGCAATTAAAAGTAGGAAGAAAGATGCACCATTGTGTTACGAACTAGAACTAGCTACTCCACTACTCCCTCTGTTAGAGATTATAAGACAGAGATTAATTTGTCTGGGCGGAGATTAATTCCATGCATGTAGACGGACTCCAAGCCAGCCGAAGGAATTAGCATGGAGAAGGCTCGAAGGAAATCCCAGACCAATGGCAGAGCAAGGGGGGCCATCCTGGCCCCTCCTATGAAATTGTCAAACCAGATTTTTTTTTAGTTAAGGCTAATTTAGATAGAACTTTTTAGCAGAGTTAGCTTTGTTGGCCTCCACTAATTCAAATCTACCAGCTTTGGCCCCCACTAATTTTCAATCCTCCCTCCTCCCCTGCACACACGTCTATAAGAGCCCTTAGGACAAAGGGAGCTTTTGGCACACAACACACATCATGGTGTCAGGAATGCAACACAAAAATGCGATAAGCACAGCCACAGAGGGCTTGATCCAAGCTCAACTTGGGCTCTACCACCACTCCTTGGGGTACGTGAAGTCTGTGGCGCTCAGGGCTGCCACAGAACTAGGCATCCCGGATGCCATCCATCGCCACAGCGGTGTCGCCACGTTGTCTGACATTGCCACCAAAACCGGGATCCACCCGAGCAAGTACTCCCACCTCCGTTGGCTCATGCACGCCCTCGCCGCTACCGGCATCTTCTCGGTCGAAGGCTACGACGATGATGCCGGGTACAAGCTCACTCCTGTCTCCAGCATCCTTGTTGAAGGCGGCGAGAGCATGTGCAACCTTTCTCCCATGGTGCGTGTGCTTGTCGAACTGCTGAAGCTGACCATGCTCTGCAGCATAAAAGAGTGGTTTACGGACGAGCGGGCGTCAGCCATGACTCTGTTTGAGGTGGCGCATGGCTGCACACCGTCGAAGATGAAAGCCAAGAAGGGCACATTGGCATGTTCCAGGCCGCCATGGTCGCCGACAGCAACCTTGTCATGGAGGTAGTCCTGAAAGAGCATATTGTAAAACAAATATTTTGGTGGACTGCTCGACACCTCAAGGGGTGCGGCTATCTCATTATATATAAGTACCAAAGGATACAATATACAAGTCTACATATACACAAGTCTACGTACATATACAGTCTAACACCCTCCCTCAATCTTAACAGTGACCTGAAGTACAAACTAAGTTAAGATTGCGCCTACAGCCTACAAACTGTGGTTGAGAAAGAGGCTTCGTGAAGATGTCATCAAGTTGATCCTTTGATGAGATGAACTTGATGCTAAGTAGCTTCTGTGCAACTCGTTCTCGAACAAAGTGATAGTCAATCTCAATATGTTTCGTCAGAGCATGGAACACAGGATTAGACGACAAATATGTAGCACCAATATTGTCACACCAAAGTACTGGAGGATGAGCTGAAGAGATCCTCAACTCACGCAACAAGGACTGAATCCAAATGATCTCAGCCGTCGCATCAGCCACTGCTTTGTACTCAGCTTCCGTGCTGCTGCGAGACACCGTAGCCTGCTTGCGAGCATTCCAAGCAACCAAGTTAGAACCAAGAAACACTGCATACCCCCCCCCCCCGGTGGATCGCCGGTCATCAGGACTACCAGCCCAGTCTGCATCCGAGAAGGCTGAGAGCTCAGAAGATGGCGCAGGTTGGAGGAGCAAACCATGAGAAGCAGTGAGACAGACATAACGCAGAATACGCTTCACAGCTGACCAATGAGAAGTCCTGGGTGCGTGGAGAAACTAACAAACACGGTTGACTGCATAAGAGACATCTGGTCTGGTGATAGTAAGATACTGCAGACCTCCAACAAGACTGCGGTACGCAGTGGCATCATCAGGTGAAAGAGGATCTCCATCAAGAGCAGACAACCGATCAGTGGCAGACATCGGAGTACTGGAAGGTTTACACTTCAACATACCAGCACGACGCAACAGGTCAAGAGCGTACTTCTTCTGAGAAAGAGTTAACCCAGCAGAAGACCGTGAAACCTCCAGGCGAAGGAAGAAGTGTAGAGTACCAAGGTCCTTGACAGCAAAATCACCACTCAAAGCAGCCACAAGACGATCAGCAGTAGCATCGAAGGAACTGACGACGATGATATCATCAACATAGACCAGCAAGTACATCGTAACCTCAGGTCGCTGAAGAAGAAACAGTGATGTGTCAGCAGTGGAGGGAATAAAAACAAGCGCCCGCAGGACAGAGCCAAGACGGGCATGCCATGCACGGGGAGCCTGTTTGAGCCCATATAGCGCCTTGACAAGACGACGGAGATGGTGAGGACGATCAGGATCCACAAACCCTGGCGGCTGTCGCATATAAACCTCCTCCTCCAAAACTCCATGCAAGAAAGCATTCTGCACATCAAGTTGACGAAGGAACCATCCTCGAGTAACAGCAAGGGACAGCAGCAAACGAATAGTAGTGGGCTTGATAACTGGACTGAATGTGTCTGCATAATCAAGACCATACCTCTGTTTGAAACCCTTAGCAACTAGCCTTGCTTTGTAGCGTTCAATGGAGCCATCAGCATGCCTCTTGACTTTAAACACCCATTTAGAATCAATAATGTTGATCCCAGATACTGGAGGAACAAGCTGCCATGTGTCATTCTGCAACAACGCCTGAAACTCCTGTTCCATCGCAGCACGCCAGTGAGGAATGCTCAGGGCAGCCTGAAAGTGACGAGGCTCAGCAGTAGGATCCTCCACAGCATGAGCCATACAAGCAGCGAACCACGCGACAGTCCCATCAGTACGAATCTTTGGCTGGAACACGCCTGTCTGGCTGCGTGTGCGGGCTCGAGGAGCAGCAGCAGGTGGCGGCAACACCGGACTGGACTCGGGTGGCGACAGAGGCGAGGCCGAGCCACCCAAGCTCACACCAGAGCCTGGTGATGTTGGAGAGCCAGGCGGCATGGAGCCCGCGCCCGCGCTCACGCCGGAGCCAGGCGACGTTGGGGCCGGCGAGACCGGCCCATCTGGAGCCAGACCCGACCCCCGTGAAGAAGCGCCTGACCCAGGCGAGTAGGCGGCCGGCTCGGGGGAGGCCCGCACCGAGGCAGCGGCCGGCTCGGGAGAGGCCCGCGCCGAGGCAGCGGCTGGCTCAGGGAAAGCCCGCGAGGGGGGCGGGGGTGATGCCCGGGTGGTGGCTGCTGGCGGTGCCTGTTCCTCAAGGAGCTCAAGACGAGCACCACGTCCAACACCTGCAGCATGATTAGGAAGCAACGCATGAGCATATGCAACATCTACAAATTGATCAGGCGAAGGTGTGGTAGAAGAAACGTCCGGTAGAGGAGTGATAGAGTTGTTCGGAAATGCACGAAAAGGGAACACATTCTCATCAAACACGACGTCACGAGAGACGTAAACGCGATTGGTGGGAACATGTAGGCATTTGTACCCTTTGTGAAGGGAACTATAGCCAAGAAAAACACACTTTTTCGACCGAAACTCTAGCTTATGTTTGTTGTACGGACGCAAATGAGGCCAACAAGCACACCCAAAAACTTTGAGAAAAGTGTAGTCTGGAAGTTCGTTGAGCAAGAGTTCAAGTGGAGTTTTCATATTCAGTAGTCGTGAGGGCAGCCTATTGATCAAAAAACAGGCAGTGGAAAAAGCATCACTCCAGAACCTAAAGGGAACGGAGGCATGAGCTAATAAAGTAATGCCAGTTTCTACAAGATGACGATGCTTACGTTCGGCAGTCCCATTCTGCTGATGTGTATGAGGACAAGACACACGATGTGTGATCCCAAGTTTGTTAAAAAACAAGTTGAGATTATGATATTCACCCCCCCAGTCGGTTTGAACATGAATAATTTTCTGACTAAGGATACGCTCAACGTGTGCTTGAAACTGTAGAAAAACATCAAACACATCAGACTTTTTCTTAATAAGATAAAGCCAAGTAAACCGACTATAAGCATCAATGAAACTGACATAATAATTATGTCCACTAACAGACGTTTGGGCATGACCCCACACATCGGAAAAAACAAGCTCAAGAGGATGTTTCACAACACGACTAGACTCTGAAAACGGAAGTTGGTGACTCTTGCCCTGCTGACAGGCAGCACAAATAGTTTCAGCAGTTTTATTCGACACAACTGGTTGCTCATGGCGATGTAACACATGACGAGCTATAGGAGCAGCAGGATGACCAAGTCGCGCATGCCAATGTGTAGGAGACACACGAACACCACTGAGCCCCTGGGGAGAAAGCTGCATAGGAGGTGCGGTGGGCGCGTCAAGTGCGTACAGGCCACCGCGAAGACGACCGCTAAGCAGAACGGCCCTCGTGTTCCGATCCTTGATAAAGAAACGAAAAGGATGAAACTCAGCAAGGACATTATTATCACGAGTAAGTTGTGGAACAGATAACAAACTACGTGAAGCAGTGGGAATACGAAGAACATTAGAAAGATGCAGTTTTCGTGAATTGTGTGCGAGAAGTGATGCCTGACCAACATGAGAGATGTGCATACCTGCTCCATTAGCGGTGTGCACCTGATCATGGCCATGATATGGCTCCTGAGTGGAAAGCTTGCCCATGTTGTTGGTGAGGTGGTTCGTAGCGCCCGTGTCCATGTACCATGTAGGATCAATGGAGTAAGACGGAGTGCGGCCTGCTTTTCATTCCCTTTGCCATTGTTGCCGAGGCCCAGGAAGTCTTGCTTGTAACGACGATGACAGCGGGACGCAACGTGGCGCTCAATGCCACAGAGCTGACAGGCCTGCGGAGCTCCGCAGGAAGAGCAACATGCCACCGGCCGGTTACCACCCGTGATGTTCGGAGCATTGCCCCGCGAGGCCGGCTGTGAAGATGGCGCCGGTCTACCCCCCGAAGATGACGCCCGGGAGGTTTTGCCACGAGTGGCTGCATTGGCGGAGGCGAAGCCGGGCGAGGCGCGGCGCGCCTTGATGCGCTGTTCACGACCAAGGAGGCGTGCATAGAGCTCCCGAGGTGGGAGCGGATCATCACGGCCATGGACGTTGTCAACGAGGTTCTCATAGTCATCATCAAGCCTGTTAAGCATGAAGGTGGTAAACTCCTCATCCTGCAGTGGCTGGCCAACGGAGGCCAACGTGTCGGCGAGACCCCGCATCTTGTTGAAGTAGTCCGTGATGCTGAGGTCACCAAGCTTAGTCTCACCCAGCTCAGTGCGTATAGAGTGAGTACGCGCCTGAGACTGAGAGGCGAAGCTGGTGTGAAGGGCCGCCCACGCTTCTCGGGACATAGCGGCGAAGATGACAAGCGACGAGACACTCGGGGTGAGCGAGGACTGGATGGCGGAGAGGATGGCCTGATCCTGGGCCACCCAGGTGTGATATGCCGGGTGATGAGGAGGCGGACACGGGATGGATCCGTCAACGTAGCCTTCTAGGTAGCGGCTCCGCAGAAGAGGCATCACCTGAGCACGCCAGGACAAGTAGTTGTCCGGCGTGAGCTTCACCGGCAACAGGTGCGAGAAGTAGAATGGCGCCGGCATCGCAGTCAGATCGGTAGGAGCGTGCGGCGGTGCATAAGGGCCCAGCGAGGGCGCCGCCCCGGGATGCGCCGAAGGCTCCGAGTAGAGCGGGTAGTGCCCTGGGGATGCACCGAGAGCCCCGTACAGCGAGGCAGCCGCAGCCCCATGCGGCGCCGCGCCGGGCTGAGGCAGCACCGAGTAGGGCAGGGGTGACACCGGGTAGCGATGCGTCGGGGGCGCGGCGTAGGGTGGCGGCGGGGCGCCGTATTCGGGCGGCGGCAGGCCGTAGTAGGACGGCGGGGCACCGTGGCCTTGTGGCGGGGCGACGTAGGGTTCCGGCGGCGGCGGCGCCCCGTAGCCTGGTGGCGGGGCGACGTAGGATCCCTGCGGCGGGAGAGCCCCGTAGGGCGGAGCCGGATGGGACGACGACGGCGGTGGCCCGCCATGGACAGGGGCAGGGGCGCTGCCTGTGGAGGGATCCACACCGATCGCTTGGGAGATCGGCTCGCCTGGAGAGGAAGAGGATGCAGAAGCACCGTAGGCCATCGCAAGGGGCCGCGAGGCAAGGAACGGTGAGGCAAGGGCCGGCGCCGGGGCGACGACGGTGGTCGGCGCGGCAGTGGCGGCGGCGGCGGCGGCGGCGGAAGCGGAAGACATCGTAACCTAAACTGATACCATGTAAAACAAATATTTTGGTGGACTGCTCGACACCTCAAGGGGGTGCGGCTATCTCATTATATATAAGTACCAAAGGATACAATATACAAGTCTATGTATACACAAGTCTACGTACATATACAGTCTAACACATATCGGCATTTTTAAGGGGGTGAGCTGCTGGGGAACGTAGTAATTTCAAAAAAAATCCTACGCACACGCAAGATCATGGTGATGCATAGCAACGAGAGGGGAGAGTGTGTCCACGTACCCTCGTAGACCGAAAGCGGAAGCGTTAGCACAACGCGGTTGATGTAGTCGTACGTCTTCACGATCCGACCGATCAAGTACCGAACGCACGGCACCTCCGAGTTCTGCACACGTTCAGCTCGATGACGTCCCTGGAACTCCGATCCAGCCGAGCTTTGAGGGAGAGTTCCGTTAGCACGACGGCGTGGTGACGATGATGATGTTCTACCGATGCAGGGCTTCGCCTAAGCACCGCTACGATATTATCGAGGTGAACTATGGTGGAGGGGGGCACCGCACACGGCTAAGAGATCTCAAGCATCAATTGTTGTATCTCTAGGAGGTGCCTCCCTCCCCGTATATAAAGGAGTGGAGGAGGGGGTGGGGGCCGGCCACCCTTGGGGCGCCCCATGAGGAGTCCTACTCCCACCGGGAGTAGGACTCCCCCCCTTCCTTGTTGGAGTAGGAGAGGAGAGGGAAGGAGAGAGGGGGGAAGGAAAGGGGGGCGCCGCCCCCCTCCTTGTCCAATTCGGACTTGGGGGGAGGGGCGCGCGGCTGCCCCTTGGCCGCCTCTCCTCTTCCACCACTTGGGCCCATGAGGCCCATTAACCTCCAGGGGGTTCCGGTAACCCCCCGGTACTCCGGTATATATCCGATAACCCCCGAAATCATTCCGGTGTCCGGATATGGTCGTCCAATATATCAATCTTCATGTCTCGACCATTTCGAGACTGCACGTCACGTTCGTGATCACATCCGGGACTCTGAACTACCTTCGGTACGTCAAAACACATAAACTCATAATATAACCGTCATCTAACTTTAAGCGTGCGGACCCTACGGGTTCGAGAACTATGTAGACATGACCGAGACACGTCTCCGGTGAATAACCAATAGCAGAACCTGGATGCTCATATTGGCTCCTACATATTCTACGAAGATCTTTATCGGTCAAACCGCATAACAACATACGTTGTTCCCTTTGTCATCGGTATGTTACTTGCTCGAGATTTGATCGTCGGTATCTCAATACCTAGTTCAATCTCGTTACCGGCAAGTCTCTTTACTCGTTACGTAATGCATCATCCCGTAACTAACTCATTAGCTACATTGCTTGCAAGGCTTATAGTGATGTGCATTACCAAGAGGGCCCAGAGATACTTCTCCGACAATCAGAGTGACAAATCATAATCTCAAAATACGTCAACTCAACAAGTATCTTCGGAGACACCTGTAGAGCACCTTTATAATGACCCAGTTACGTTGTGACGTTTGGTAGCACACAAAGTGTTCCTTCGATAAGCGGGAGTTACATAATCTCATAGTCATAGGAACATGTATAAGTCATGAAGAAAGCAATAGCAACACACTAAATGATCAAGTGCTAAGCTAACGGGATGGGTCAAGTCAATCACATCATTCTCCTAATGATGTGATCCCGTTAATCAAATGACAACTCATGTCTATGGTTAGGAAACTTAACCATCTTTGATTCACAAGCTAATCAAGTAGAGGCATACTAGTGACACTATGTTTGTCTATGTATTCACACATGTATTATGTTTCCGGGTAATACAATTCTAGCATGAATATTAAACATTTATCATGATATAAGAAAATAAATAATAACTTTATTATTGCCTCTAGGGCATATTTCCTTCATGAGCTCGCTTGTTGACGCCGGCGGTGGCCACGGTGCCGCAGCGGCAGCAATCGCCAAGGCCCTCCCACACGTCAAGTGCACTGTGCTAGACCTCCCACACGTGATTGCTGGCGCCCTACGAGCCGCGACGTGCAGTTTGTTGCTGGCGATGTGTTTGAGTACGTACCACAAGCCGACGCTATCCTTCTGAAGGTACACTACAGTAGGACATTATACTATGCTATTTGTTCATTCAATTGAATTACATATACGTACGTACGTACCTACTATATATGTTGTTGTTCATTCCTTCTCAGTGGATTCTAACTATGTGGCAAGACAAGGGTGCAGTCAAGATACTACGGCGGTGCAAGGAAGCTATACCTGCTAGAGGGAAGGTGATAATCTTCGATGGCGTGGTAGATTCTGGGACGTCACAGGATATTATTCTCAAGGATACGCAAGTTCTATTCGATACCGTGATGATAGGCGTCGATGGGGTCGAACGAGACGAGCAGCAGTGGAAGAAGATATTCGTTGAAGCAGGATTTGGGGACTATAAGATCACTCCAGTGGGACATCGATCCATCATTGAAGTCTACCCATGAATGAATGCAAACATGGTTTGGGGTGGTTCATCTCCTATTGAATCCTACCGCATGGTTTTCTACCAAAATAAGCTCACTCTGGAGCACTCCGTTATGGTTTTCTACCAAAATAAGCTCACTTTTGAGCACTCCGTTGTATTATTTGGGTTCTTCCAAACACCCAAACTGTTGTGACTTTTATTTTGAGCAACACGTACAAGATTTTATAGCCCAAACACCTGCAAGTAACACTTCTCATCCTTTGTTCCATAAGGATTCGCAATTTTTTTTAATGCTTTCATGCTTTGGTCGTTAGTTATACGTGTTTCATTCATATGGCACTAGTGGAAAGCAGGGCTTTGGTCCTGAGCAAATAAGAGCATCAGTCTCGGTTCTGTTACGAACCCGGACCAATGTGTGCATTAGTCCTGATTCGAGCGGCCAGGGCGCTGGCAGGGCTTCGGGTTGCATCAGTCCTGGTTCCAGCTACCAACCGGGACTAAAGGGTTGGCTCCTGGCGCAACCCCTTTAGTCCCGGTTCGTGCCTGGAACCGGGACAAAAGATCGGTCTTCAATCCCGGTTCTAGCCACAAACAGGGACTAATAAAGTTCCTATATATAGCCCCGCCACTTAGTCCTCTGTTTTTTGGCCGGCCGGCGTGTGCAGGGTGTGTGCTACTGTCTTTTCTCACCTCCTATGAACATGAGGTGATCGATAAAATGCTCGAGCCGTACTTAAGCTTTCTCCTCTCCAAGCTCGACCTCCAAGCTCCATTTTTCCTAAGATTTGTCTAGGTTTGGCGGTGCACCAACTACAAAAGTGTTCTAAAAGTTTAGCAACTTCATCCTTTCATCTCTCACTGCTAGTTTAGCTCATTTCAAATGCTCTAGAAGTAGAGTGGTTTGTGGGTTTTAGTGTGGGAGTGTATGTGGGAGTTATTTTAATTTAGATGCATAATTTTAGCTTAAATTAACTTCTTATTGTTTGTTATTATATAGTGTCGTGGTTTTGGTATCTGCCCCGTCGGCCCTCGTCTTGTTTATGATTCGGATGTGGTATATTATCTTGTATAACTATTTGTTTCATTCAGTTTTATGGCAATTATGCCGACCAACGTGACATAGATGTTTTTATCTAGGAGGTATGTGAACCGGAAAGTTCAACCGACCCTCTTATCAAGAGGTTAAATTTAGTTGAAAAAGAAAACAATTTCTTGAAGAAAAAATTGAAAACAATTAAGGAGGAGAAGATAGAATTGGAGTTGCGTGTTGCGAATGTCGTCGACGATCACAAGATCAAGATGGATGCAATGCGCTTGAAAATTAGAAAGATTACAAAATATGTCATTCATACTGAGGCTTGGTATCATTATGCCGTTGGATCAATTGTTATCTTAGTTGCGATTATGATCGCCCATTTATTGTTGCATTGAAATGTTTTACGTAGTTTCAATGTATGTTTTAATTAGATGCTCTAGAGAGCTAAATGTTGTTCAATGTGAAGTATGTATGAACTTTATGTATTTATTTTTTTAGTAATAACATTTGATCACTATAGTATTTTGGTTTTAATGTGATGATGAACTTGTTTTAATTTGGCCACTTCTCTATTCATGATGTTCTGTAATGTTTTTGATACACTTAATTATATAATGCACGTAGATGAACCAGCAATGGATGTACGGTGACAGATACGCCACCGAGTACACCGAGGGCCTGTATAATTTTCTCGAAGTGGACGAGGCAAACAAGCAGAATTGTTTTATGTATTGTACATGCCCTATCTGTGGGAATACGAAGGATTACCATGACTCGAAAATCCATCATGTCCACCTGCTTGACAAGGGTTTCATGCCACACTATAATGCTTGGACCAAACACAGAGAAAGAGGGGTTATGATGGAAGACAACAAAGAAGAAGAGCATGATGACAACTATCCACCACCTGAATACGATTATACTGCAACAAGGGAAGCTGAAGATCAAGAGGCACCGGCTGACGATGTGCCCGATGATGATCTTCGCCGGGTCATTGTTGATGCACAGAGAGAATGCAAAACTGAAAGGGAGAAGCTGAAGTTCAATCGCATGTTAGAGGATCACAAAAAAAGGGTTGTACCACACTGGAATTGTTGCATTGGAAGGCAGAGAATGGTTTATCTGACAAAGGATTTGGGAAGCTACTGAAAATAATAAAGAAGAAGCTTCCAAAGGATAATGAATTGACTGACAGTACGTACGAAGCAAAGAAGGTTCTCTGCCCTCTAGGATTAGAGGTGTAGAAGATACAAGCATGCCCTAATGACTGCATCATGTATTGCGGTGAGGAGTACGAGAACTTGAACACATGCCCGGTATGCGGTGCATTGCGGTATAAGATCAGACGAGATGACTTTGGTGATGTTGAGGGCGAGATCACCAGGAAGAGGGTTCTTGCCAAGGTGATGTAGTATGCTCCTATAATAGCATGGTTGAAACATTTGTTTAGAAACAAAGAGCATGCCAAATTGATGCGATGGCACAAGGAAGACCATAAGAAAGACGAGAAGTTCAGAGCACCCGCTGATGGGTCGTAGTGGAGAAAAATTGAGAGAAATTGGGGGGACTTTGCTAGTGATGCAAGGAACGCATAGTTTGATTTAAGCGCAAATGGCATTAATCCTTTTGGGGAGCAGAGCAGCAATAATAGCACCTGGCCCGTGACTCTATATATCTATAACCTTCCTCCTTGGTTGTGCATGAAGCGGAAGTTCATTATGATGCCAGTGCTCATCCAAGTCCATAAGCAATGCGGCAACGACATTGATGTGTACCTAATGCCATTAGTAGAAGAATTTTTACAGCCGTGGAATGGGAAAAGGTGTACGTGTGTGGGATGAGCACAAAAATAAGGAATTTGACCTAGATGCGTTGCTATTTGTAACCATCAATGATTGGCCTCCTCTCAGTAACCTTTCAGGACAAACAAACAAGGGAGACCACGCATGCACGCACGGTTTAGATGACACCAAAAATATATATTTGGACAAATCCAGGAAGAATGTGTACCTAGGACATCGTCGATTTCTTCCGACCAACCATCAATGTAGAAAGAAAGGCAAGCATTTGAAAGGTGAGGTAGATCACCGGAAGAAGCCCGCCTTGCGTACTGGTGGTCACATACTTGATATGGTCAATGATTTGCAAGTAATCTTTGGAAAGGGTCCTGGCGAACTATCTGTTCCGAATGACGCTGAGGGACGCACACCCATGTGGAAAAACAAATCTATATTTTGGGATCTACCCTGTTGAAAGACCTAGAGGTCCGCTCTGCAATCAACGTGATGCACGTGATGAAGAATGTTTGCGTGAACCTACTAGGCTTCTTGGGCGTGTATGGAAAGACAAAAGATATACCAGAGGCACGAGAGGACCAGCAACTGTGCACGAAAACAACGGCATGCATCCAAAGCAGTATGAAGGTCCTGCCAGCTATGCTCTTCCCAAAAAAGAGAGTGAAATCTTTTTTGAATGTATGCTCAGTATGAAGGTCCCGTCTGGCTTTTCGTCCAATATTAAGGGAATAATAAACATGGCAGCGAAAAGTTTCAGAACCTAAAGTGTCATGACTGCCACGTGATTATGACGCAACTGCTTTCGGTTGCATTGAGGGGGCTTCGATCGGAAACGTTCGATTAGCCATTGTGAAGCTATGTGCATTGCTCAATGCAATCTCTCAGAAGGTAATGGATCCAGAAACTACGAAGACTACAGAATGATTTGGTGCAATGTCTTGTCAATTTCGAGTTGTTGTTTCCACCATCTTTCTTCAATATCATGATGCACGTTCTAGTTGATCTATTCGACGAGATTGCCATTCTGGGCCCTGTATTTCTACATGATATGTTCCCCTTTGAGAGCTAGTTGAGCCAAGCAACCTCGTAGTTAAATAACTTGCTTATGCTCGTATTTGTGCTAAGTCTTCTACTACCAATACTTATTAGATTTGCTAGCTTGAATTTTCTTCCAAATGTGAATCCTCAATGGACCGAGGATGATCTCGAAGATTTTGTACACTTTTGGTTGATAACTATGAACACGTAAAGATGCAGACCCACAATGTTTCTGTTGTACCACTCCGAGGGATGTGATATTTACGGAAGGGTACTTTCGTGAGTATTATATCGACGACTTGTACACTACACATGCAGTGGTGCGCTGGGTTACCGCACTGATGTTGGAATCTAGCCATGTGTACCTCCTTTGTTTATCCATCGCAGGGTGCAGAGTCCGCGTCATACGCAAATTGGATGCAGAACATCGTATGCATGCACTGTGGTTGCATTTCTACTAGTGTTGTGCCCAGCTCTTTACGTCTGCATCCCTAGTTGATGCAGAGGACGGAGAAATGAAATTCTTCCCCATTTTTAGAAGGTAGCCATATAGTGGTAGTTCCTTTGTCCGTCTGGGTAGCCTCAAGGGGCGTCTCGGGTGATCCAGATCCCAGCTAACACCGCGCTGAACCCCCTCCATCACCACACCCCACTGCCATCGGAGGAAGCCACCGAGCAAATCTTGTGGGGGCGATGGAAGAGGCGGGCCATCATCTCCCCGCATGGCAGGTGGTGGCGCTGGACTTTCATCCCCATGCGGTGGGCTACTGCAGATCGGCGGCTTTGGACGACGAGGTGCACACAATGATGACGGACATCAGGACGGCTGCCCCGGTCTTTATTGTGTTATTGAGAGATTGTGTGTAATTGCTATCTTGGCGATATTAGTATTATTTCGTTTGTCGAAAAAATAGTCCTACTTCACATACCATAACCACAAATACACTTGGAGGAATCTCCATTATCATATCCAATTAAACACTACACCTATAACAATGTGTACATAAAAATCACGCATGATTTAATAAATCGAAACGTGCAGCATGAGCAGCATTAGTTATCAGTTGATGTCACGGCCCTTGGTGTCTAGAGGGAATAGCATGCAGGCAATTGCTGCGAGGCACAACACGGCCCCAAACACAATGATGGCTTCCATTTGATGACAGCTCCTGAGCATCCCAACAGCTACAAGGGGGCAAACAACCCCACCGACTTTACCAACCGCGGATGCAATTCCGACACCAGTCGAGCGTACTGATGTTGGATAAACCTAGAAAGACAGATCCAATTAATGCAGAAATATGTTAATACCTCTGTCTCGGTGAATAAGTCATTCGCGTAGTTCTAGGTCGACGATTTAACTATCTAAATATGTATTATATGTGACAAAAGATATATATTTAGAAACTACATCCGTGTAGAAATCTACTGATATACTTTTTATGACATATAACACATATTTAATTCCTCAAATCGATGACCTAGAACTACGCAAATGACTTATTTACCTAGACGGAGGTAGTAGTATTGGAACACCAAGTGGCCAAAATGTAAATAAAGACTAGTACTAGCACGTACGTGCGGTAAAATTTAAAGTCGAAACTACATGCATGCATGCAGTATATACGAACCCCTAGGGCGTACAGACATAGAACGATGGAGCTACCCATGGCACAAGCACGGGCACCGAATAGAAGGCCAGTCGTCCATAGCTCGCTCTGACGAAGTAGAAGCGGCGCAAGGAAAGCGCAGCATGTGAAGAGCAAGCAGGACATGGTAGCTTTCCGTCCAAACCATTCAACGAGGACGGCAGAGAGGATTAGTCCAGGGATCTCTGGTAGGTACGTATATAGCTAGGTCGTTAGGTAGTAGAGCTAGCGATGAGGAGTTTAGTTGCATACATAAATAAACAGGCTAGCTAGCTAGGAGTACCTGAAAAACTAGTAACAAATGTATCCTTGTATAGGCTGGCAGCGGCAGCAGCATCATCTGGGTGATGCTCACCGTTGAAGAGCACTGCCACAGCTGACACGGTAGGAGGACAGCTTGTATTTGCATCAACCAGCTGAGAGGTGAGCAGGACAAGGCCGTAGTAAACAAAGGACTGAGCGTAGAAGACAAACCAGAGCAGGAGCGTCCACCTGCGCATGTCCGGCGACAACAGGCTGCGCAGCTTGGAGCTCATGGCAGCATCGTTGTCTGTGCCCCGAAGAAGAAAAAGGAGAGGAAGGTGATACCGTGTTTCACTCTCACACTCATAATCACTTTCACCGCGGTTGAGGCGGGTGAGAGTTCCAGGAGGAAGAGCCGCGTGGTTGGCGGCCGCGATCCTCTGCAGGACAAGCGTCGCCTCCGGCAGCTTGTTCCGTGCGCAGAGATAGCGAGGCGACTCCGGCGTGGCTCCGAAGAGAGGAAGAAGGAGTAGGAGCGGGAGGGCCGTCAGCGCCAGCAGCCACCGCCAACTCAGGGACGCCGATACGACCACCCACGCCAGCGAAGCCTCCACGACGGTGCCAAGGGTCCAGAACACGGAGAAGGCGACCATCCAGGTGCCACGGTTGTGCGCGGGGACAAACTCCAGGAACCAGGACATGAAGACGTGGGCGCCGCCCACCCCGACGCCGACGAGGAACCGAAGCGCCACCAGGCACGCGTAGTTGGGCGAGAAAGCGCTGACGAAACCCATCCCGGTGGTGAACAGCGTGGAGAAGAGCAAACCGGTCCTGAGAGAGAGAGAGAGACAGAGACAGAGACAGAGATTGTAATCATATGGAGTACTGGTAGACTACTAGTAGTAGAGTAGAGGAGAAAGTGATGGCCGGCGGAAAGCTCACCTCCGGCCATATGTGTCGGAGACGAAGCCCCAGGCACAGGAGCCTAGCAGCATGCCGAAGAAGACGATGCTGGAGAGCAGGCTCTCGTGTTGGGCAGACACCTGCCACTCCTCCCGCACCATGGGCCCGACAAAGGAGAGGAGCATGAGCTCCATGGATTCCGCGACCCAGCCCACGCCCGCGTACACCAGGACCAGCGCCTGGAACCTCCCGAATCCCACTGCCGTAAGCGCTTCATCAGTCGTGTATGTTTCCACCATCTTTCCTAGCTTGTTTCTTTCTTTCTTCAGCAGACGTCAAGGCAAATGTTTCCGTCGTCCACCGTCCTCACAGCAAACGCTGAGGAAGCTCGGCGAGGGTACATGTTTAGTTGATTGAAATATGCTGCTGACTCTCTAATTTAATACCCGAGGACACGAATGTCAGGCGGAGGATCAATAGCGACCTGTGACCACACACGTTCCTCCCTGCCTCCAGTCTCGACTGCTGCCGGTCCCTGTATCCCTGGACTGCTGCCTCTCAAATTTTGCCGTCCCTCGAGAAAAAACTAATATACTCCAACATCAACTTTGTTGATCGTTTCTGTCCAGATTGACGGTCCTATCTTCTTGCCATAGATTTGATTATAGGTATAGCTAAGTACTGTTGGATTGGGAGCTGCCCTACATGTGCAGCTTCATCCAGTGAGATGACTCGGGATAATGTAATGCCTCTTTGCAGTGGCGGAGCTTGAAAGGAAAAGTTGGGCGGCACAGACTAAAGAAAAGCACAATTATTTTTTTCAAATTCCGAATCATCAGGGCATGTTAAAAGATCGGGCTAGCAAATATGTATATATATAATATGTACAGTACATGTGCCAAAGTACAGTTCAACCATCAAGCACTATTAAGTTATCTAATACAAAGTGTTGCGACAGTAGACATGGACTTACTCACATACAGTCCTGCTCACATACTAGAAATCAACTCCACTATTAAGTTATCTAATACAAAAGTGTTGAGACAGTAGAAATGGACTTACTCACATACAGTCCTGCTCACATACTAGAAATCAACTCTCCTATCCTTCTTGCTTATGAAATCTGCAATGACATCTTCATGGCTGTAGTTCTTCAGAATTCCACCCTCTATGTGCACTAACAAGTTATTAGCAAGATTCTCGTCTTCCATCTTATTGCACAATCTTGTCTTAATGATCTTCATACTAGAAAATGCACGTTCAGCACTCACCGTGGAAACTGAAAGGCTAATGAGTAAACGTACTAATCTGTCAATCAAATTGTAGACTGTATGTCTTCCTGTCTCCACAAGGCATCAACATAGATCAATTAAGGTGGATATATTTTTCAAGTCATCATCCTTGGAAGCATTTGAAACAAAGTGTTTAAGTTTCTCTATAGTCCATAAATGTCTTTGGGAACATCTGCTGGGTAGTACTTCTTCACCATCTATGTGGCATGGTTGTTTCAGTAATTGACACTTTCAGCCGCAAGATTGGATGGCCGGCACCCGGCAGCACGAGGCGGCGAGGGCGAGGCAAGATCTAGGCGGGCGTCGCCGCGGCGGTTGCTCCACGAGACAGCGGGCAGCGCTCCGGTGGACGGTGCTCCTTCCCCGTCCACGGTGGTCAGCGTCGATGGCGTGGGCGCGTGGCTAGATGCTGAGACTGAGAGGAAATTGGGAAATTGGGGAAGGTGCATGACAAGCAGAAAGGATGGGGATCATGTGTCGTGCGTGGGCTGGGCTAAGATGACATATAGGTAATTTTTTTGCCCAAATTCCTGGGCGGGCCATGGCCCAAGTCGGCCCCTATAGAGCTCCGCCCCTGCGTGTTGGGCCGCACGGTGAGGTACTCGTCGTCCGCCAGGAGGACCTCGAGGCGCGTGGAGAAGGGGATGTCCTAGGGTCTTATTTCGAATGTGAGGGCTCGAACTAGCGATCTCTCCGTTGAAACAACAACGCACTAACCAACAGACCACCATACCGATTGTGTCCATTTACTTATTTTCATTCCTTTATTTACGTAGACCGCGAGAGCCCACCAAACCAGCTTTCACTGCTCGCTGATTTCTGGGCGTTTTTTTCTGTTTCCTTTTTCTTTTTCTTTTCTCATTTTTATTTTTTATTTTCTTAAAAATGAGAATTTTTTAAATTCGTAAAGTTTTAA
The DNA here is from genome assembly GCF_018294505.1 of Triticum aestivum. NCBI lineage: Eukaryota > Viridiplantae > Streptophyta > Magnoliopsida > Poales > Poaceae > Triticum > Triticum aestivum. The sequence continues at coordinate 663,733,845 of NC_057804.1, forward strand.
AATTGAATTAACTTTTATCAAATCGATGAAAATTTTCAAATTCCATGATTTTTTAAAACGTAAACAATTATTGAGAACATAAACAAAAAATTATATACGACGAGCGATTTTCAAATATACACAGAACAATTTTTAAGAACACAGTGAACATTTTTGTGATATACATTGAAATAATTTAAAACATATTTATACATTTTTTTATATAAGATGAACAAAGTTTATACATTGAACATTTTTGTAATATAATCTGAACAATGTTCAACTACACATTGAACAATTTTGTGATATGCGCTGAAAAGCCATTTAAATACCCATTGAACATTTTTTTATGTACACTGATTAATTTAAAATTGTGAACAAAATTTGAAAAAGTGAATAAATTTGAAAACTACAAACACATTTTGAAATCATGAAAAAAAATGAAAAATATATTTAAAAAATCCATGAACTTTTTTCAAATTTGATGAACTTTTTCTAGATTTAGATGAACTTTTTTCAAATCCGAGGAACTTTTTCCAACTTTGATGATCTTTTTCCAACTTCGATGAGCTTTTTTTCAAATTCGATGGACATTTTTCAAATTCATTGAACTTTTTTTAAATTCGAACGAACTTTTTTGATATTGATGAACTATTTTTCAAAATTGATGAACTTTTTTTAAATTTGTGAACTTTTTTAAAATCAATGATTTTTTAGTTCTTTTACCTTTTCAATTCGTGATTTATTTTGAAATCTGTGAACTTTCAAATTTCTTCCCAAAAAAATTACATTTTCCCAAATCTGTGCGCAATAAATAGCAAGACTTTAATTATTCTTAACTCATTAGCGTTTGCAATATCCATGATCGATTGGTTGCCCTAGAGGTTAGGCGGCTGGAACAGGTACTGGACGTCGCGTGGTCGAATCCTCACGTGGACAGTCTGGCGCTACAGATGCGGGTTGCCTGTCCCTGCTTTTTTTATTCGAAAAATAGATAGCGCCGGCAGACTTTGGCTATGCGCCGGTAATAGTAGGTTCGGATATAGCGCCGCATGGGGCTGAACCGGCGTTAATTTCGGCGTGGTGGCGAACATGTTCCCAACCGTCGTTCCCAGGTCGCCCCAAAACCGGCACAAACACGACACAAAATATGTCCAAACTCGACGATTTCATTCAAATTTGTACAAAAAACAATAAAAGGAATTAAAAAAACTAAGCATAGCCCTACTACGACGTTGCCGCCCGGCTTACATGCTGAGGAGCCTGTAGAACCGGGTCTAGTCATCGCCGCCGCCGTCGTCGTCGTCATCGTCGCCACCGCCCTGCATCCCGCAGGCGCCATCGCCGTCCCTGCTGCTCCCCTGCTACACGGTGTCGGCGGTGAGAGGGAAAGAGATGTGCTGCGGCGAGCAAGTGTGAGCTTCACCGGCGGGCGGAGGGCTGCTTTTATAGCCACGGGCGGGCAGTGGGCGCGTGGCATCCATGTGTACGCGTGGCAGGAGCGGGCGGGACACGTGTCGTGACGCCTTCACTGCGCCGCCCATGAGGCCTCAATGGAAGGCTGACCAACGCAGCAGCCCAGCAGCTTTGGCATTCATTCCCCACGTGAAACCGAGGCGATGAGGACGACGATGCACCGAGTCGCTGACTCGGCGGCTCCACTGGGTTTTCGCACCAAAATTGCTCCCGCAGCGCCCACGGGCGACCCCCAGCGCGCCGGTTTCGGCCTGGGTCCGCCGATGCCGAAATCGGGCCTAACCGGCAAAAAATGGGCTTCTGGGCGCGCCACTAGGACATTTTTTAGCGCCGGCACTAAAAACGGCCTTGTGTTGGCTTGTTGGGGACGCGGCTGGAGATGCTCTAATACCACTGGCCTTATGATTGCCGGAGAACCGATATGCGCGGGCGGTAGACTATTTTGGTTCGCTGGCGGTAGGATATCCTCTAGTAGTGACATGGGATCCTGCCGCTGCTCCTGCATGAGGTCGGCCCAGAAGGACTTGTGGATGTCCTTCTAGAGCTAGCTACTGCTGACGGTTGCCATGGGTGGGATCGGGATGCCTCCGCGGAGAGCTTCCACGTGCCCGGACACCGCATGTCCGACGGACACCGGTAGGCGTGGTTGTAGAGGACCCCGCCTCTTCCGTGGTCAACGTGCGGCGGCCGAAGCCGTTGGCCGCCACGCCATCGTTGGGACCCCTAGCCACCATGGGAATGGCTGCGGTTGTCCAGTGCGGTTGTGGGGAAGGCGAAGAGAGGAGAGGAGCGGTGGTGGGATGACGGTAGATGCCATGGGTAGGCTTAAGATGGGGCTCGGATGGAGTGCTAGGAGAACCGGGAAAGGGTAGACGAGGCTGATGCCTCGCACAGAACACGAACACAAGATTTTACCCTGCTTTGGGGCTCTCAGAGTTGAGATAATACCCGTAATGCAGCATCTATCCTATTTGGTGTATTCTGTTCCTTAGTCACAAGAGCTACAAAGGATGAACAGGAGGAACTCAGTGGTTCTTCTCCCACTCTCTAGTGCTAAGGGGGGAAATGAATTGGACAGGGGATCGACCCTCTCCCAGGAGGTCTTGGGGCGATTTATATGTTGGGGAACGTTGCAGAAAACAAAAAATTTCCTACTCGTTTCACCAAGATCATCTAGGAGTTCATCTAGCAACGAGTGATTAGATGCATCTACATACCTTTGTAGATCGCGCACGGAAGCGTTCAAAAGAACGGTGATGATGTAGTCGTACTCGACGTGATCCAAATCACCGATGACCAGCGCCGAACGGACGGCACCTCCGCGTTCAACACACGTACGGGACGGGAGACGTCTCCTCCTTCTTGATCCAGCAAGGGGAAAGGAGAGGTTAATGAAGATCCAGCAGCACGACGGCGTGGTGGTGGATGCAGGGCGTCACAGCAGCAGGGCTTCGCCGAGACTACGAGGGAGAGACGTAACGGGGGGGACGTGGAGGCGCCAGGGGCTGGTGTAAAATCCCTCCTCTCCCCCCTACTATATATAGGGGTGCCAGGGGGGCGCCGGCCCTAGTAGATGGCATCTACTAGGGGGGCGGCGGCCAAGGGGAGGTTTCCCTCCCCCCCAAGGCACCTAGGGGTGCCTTCCACCACATGGACTCTTCCATGGTGGAAACCCTAGGCGCATGGGCCTATAGGGCTGGTGCCCTTGGCCCATCTAGGCCAAGGCGCACCCCCTACAGCCCATGTGGCCCCCCGGGACAGGTGGCCCCACCCGGTGGACCCCCGGGACCCTTCCGGTGGTCCCGGTACAATACCGATAACCCCGAAACTTGTCCCGATGCCCGAAATAGCACTTCCTATATATAATTCTTTACCTCCGGACCATTCCGGAACTCCTCGTGACGTCCGGGATCTCATACGGGACTCCGAACAACATTCGGGTTTCTGCATATACATATCTTCATAACCCTAGCGTCACCGAATCTTAAGTGTGTAGACCCTACGGGTTCGGGAGACAAGCAGACATGACCGAGACGACTCTCCGGTCAATAACCAACAGCGGGATCTGGATACCCATGTTGGCTCCCACATGCTCCACGATGATCTCATCGGATGAACCACGATGTCGAGGATTTAATCAATCCCGTACGCTATTCCCTTTGTCTATCGATATGTTACTTGCCCGAGATTCGATCGTCGGTATCCCAATACCTCGTTCAATCTCGTTACCGGCAAGTCACTTTACTCGTACCGTAATGCATGATCCCGTGACCAGACACTTGGTCACTCTGAGCTCATTATGATGATGCATTACCGAGTGGGCCCAGTGATACCTCTCCGTCATACGGAGTGACAAATCCCAGTCTTGATCCAAGTCACCCAACAGACACTTTCGGAGATACCCGTAGTCTACCTTTATAGTCACCCAGTTACGTTGTGACGTTTGGCATACCCAAAGCACTCCTACGGTATCCGGGAGTTACACGATCTCATGGTCTAAGGAAAAGATACTTGACATTGGAAAACTCTAGCAAACGAACTATACGATCTTGTGCTATGTTTAGGATTGGGTCTTGTCCATCACATCATTCTCCCAATGATGTGATCTCGTTATCAATGACATCCAGTGTCCATAGTCAGGAAACCATGACTATCTGTTGATCAACGAGCTAGTCAACTAGAGGCTCACTAGGGACATGTCGGTGTCTGTTATTCACACATGTATTACGATTTCCGGATAACACAATTATAGCATGAATAAAGACAATTATCATGAACAAGGAAATATAATAATAATGCTTTTATTATTGCCTCTAGGGCATATTTCCAACAGTCTCCCACTTGCACTAGAGTCAATAATCTAGTTACATTGTGATGAATCGAACACCCATAGAATTCTGGTGTTGATCATGTTTTGCTCTAGGGAGAGGTTTAGTCAACGGATCTGCCACATTCAGGTCCGTATGTACTTTACAAATCTCTATGTCTCCATCTTGAACATTTTCATGAATGGAGTTGAAGCGACGCTTGATGTGCCTTGTCTTCTTGTGAAACCTGGGCTCCTTGGCAAGTGCAATAGCTCCAGTGTTGTCACAGAAGAGCTTGATCGGCCCCGACGCATTGGGTATGACTCCTAGGTCGGTGATGAACTCCTTCACCCATATTGCTTCATGTGCTGCCTCCGAGGCTGCCATGTACTCCGCTTCACATGTAGATCCCGCCACGACGCTTTGCTTGCAACTGCACCAGCTTACTGCCCCACCATTCAAAATATACACGTATCCGGTTTGTGACTTAGAGTCATCCAGATCTGTGTCGAAGCTAGCGTCGACGTAACCCTTTACGACGAGCTCTTCGTCACCTCCATAAACGAGAAACATTTGCTTAGTCCTTTTCAGGTACTTCAGGATATTCTTGACCGCTGTCCAGTGTTCCTTGCCGGGATTACTTTGGTACCTTCCTACCAAACTGACGGCAAGGTTAACATCAGGTCTGGTACACAGCATGGCATACATAATAGAACCTATGGCTGAGGCATAGGGGATGACGCTCATCTCTTCTATATCTTCTGCCGTGGTCGGACATTGAGCTGAGCTCAATTTCATACCTTGTAACACAGGCAAGAACCCCTTCTTGGATTGATCCATATTGAACTTCTTCAATATCTTATCAAGGTATGTGCTTTGTGAAAGACCTATGAGGCGTCTCGATCTATCTCTATAGATTTTGATGCCTAATATATAAGCAGCTTCTCCAAGGTCCTTCATTGAAAAACTTTTATTCAAGTAGGCCTTGATGCTGTCCAAGAGTTCTATATCATTTCCCATCAAAAGTATGTCATCTACATATAATATGAGAAATGCTACAGATCTCCCACTCACTTTCTTGTAAACGCAGGCCTCTCCATAAGTCTGTGTAAACCCAAACGCTTTGATCATCTCATCAAAGCGAATGTTCCAACTCCGAGATGCTTGCACCAGCCCATAAATCGAGCGTTGGAGCTTGCACACTTTGTCAGCATTCTTAGGATCGACAAAACCTTCCGGCTGCATCATATACAATTCTTCCTTAAGGAAACCATTAAGGAATGCCGTTTTGACGTCCATTTGCCATATTTCGTAATCATAGAATGCGGCAATTGCTAACATGATTCGGACGGACTTCAGCTTCGCTACCGGTGAGAAAGTCTCATCGTAGTCAACCCCTTGAACTTGTCGATAACCCTTAGCGACAAGCCGAGCTTTATAGATGGTCACATTACCATCCGCGTCTGTCTTCCTCTTAAAGATCCATTTATTTTCTATGGCTCGCCGCTCAACGGGCAAGTCAGTCAAAGTCCATACTTTCATGGCTTCCAGCCATTTGTCGGAATCTGGTCCCGCCATCGCTTCCTCATAGTTCGAAGGTTCACCGTTGTCTAACAACATGATTTCCAAGACAGGGTTGCCGTACCACTCTGGTGCGGAACGTGTCCTTGTGGACCTTCGGATTTCAGTAGGGGCTTGATCAGAAGTATCTTGATCATTAACTTCCTCTCTAGTCGGTGCAGGCACCTCAGGAACATTTTCTTGAGTTGCGCCATTTTCCGGTTCAAGAGGTAATACTTCATCAAGCTCTACTTTCCTCCCACTTACTTCTTTCGAGAGAAACTCTTTCTCCAGAAAGGACCCATTCTTGGCAACAAAGATCTTGCCTTCGGATCTGAGGTAGAAGGTGTACCCAATAGTTTCTTTTGGGTACCCTATGAAGACGCATTTTTCCGATTTGGGTTCGAGCTTTTCAGGTTGAAGTTTCTTGACATAAGCATCACATCCCCAAACTTTTAGAAACGACAGCTTAGGTTTCTTCCCAAACCATAATTCATACGGTGTCGTCTCAACGGATTTCGACGGAGCCCTATTTAAAGTGAATGCGGCAGTCTCTAAAGCATAGCCCCAAAAAGAAAGCGGTAAATCGGTAAGAGACATCATAGATCGCACCATATCTAACAGAGTGCGATTACGACGTTCGGACACACCATTACGCTGAGGTGTTCCAGGCGGCGTGAGTTGTGAAACTATTCCACATTTTCTTAAGTGTGCCCCAAACTCATGACTCAAGTATTCTCCTCCACGATCTGATCGTAGAAACTTGATTTTCCTGTCACGTTGATTTTCAACCTCACTCTGAAATTCCTTGAACTTTTCAAAGGTTTCAGACTTGTGTTTCATTAAGTAGATATACCCATACCTACTTAAATCATCAGTGAGGGTGAGAACATAACGATAGCCACCGCGAGCCTCAACACTCATTGGACCGCACACATCAGTATGTATGATTTCCAATAAGTCGGTTGCTCGCTCCATTGTTCCTGAGAACGGAGTCTTGGTCATTTTACCCATAAGGCATGGTTCGCACGTGTCAAATGATTCATAATCAAGAGACTCTAAAAGTCCATCAGCATGGAGCTTCTTCATGCGTTTGACACCTATGTGACCAAGGCGGCAGTGCCACAAATATGTGGGACTATCATTATCAGCCTTACTTCTTTTGGTACTCACATTATGAACATGTGTAGCATCATGTTCGAGATTCATAAAGAATAAACCATTCACCATAGGAGCATGACCATAAAACATATCTCTCATAAAAATGGAACAACCATTATTCTCAGATTTAAAAGAGTAGCCATCTCGAATTAAACGAGATCCCGATACAATGTTCATGCTCAAAGCTGGCACTAAATAACAATTATTAAGGTTTAAAACTAATCCCGAAGGGAGATGCAGAGGCAGCGTGCCGACGGCGATCACATTGACCTTGGAAGCATTCCTGACGCGCATCGTCACCTCGTCCTTTGCCAGTTTCCGCTTATTCCGCAGCCCCTGCTTTGAGTTACAAATGTGAGCAACTGCACCGGTATCAAATACCCAGGAGCCACTACGGGTTCGGGAGACAAGCAGACATGACCGAGACGACTCTCCGGTCAATAACCAACAGCGGGATCTGGATACCCATGTTGGCTCCCACATGCTCCACGATGATCTCATCGGATGAACCACGATGTCGAGGATTCTATCAACCCCGTACGCTATTCCCTTTGTCTATCGATATGTTACTTGCCCGAGATTTGATCGTCGGTATCCCAATACCTCGTTCAATCTCGTTACCGGCAAGTCACTTTACTCGTACCGTAATGCATGATCCCATGACCAGACACTTGGTCACTCTGAGCTCATTATGATGATGCATTACCGAGTGGGCCCAGTGATACCTCTCCGTCATACAGAGTGACAAATCCCAGTCTTGATCCATGTCACCCAACAGACACTTTCGGAGATACCCGTAGTCTACCTTTATAGTCACCCAGTTACGTTGTGACGTTTGGCATACCCAAAGCACTCCTACGGTATCCGGGAGTTACACGATCTCATGGTCTAAGGAAAAGATACTTGACATTGGAAAACTCTAGCAAACGAACTATACGATCTTGTGCTATGTTTAGGATTGGGTCTTGTCCATCACATCATTCTCCCAATGATGTGATCTCGTTATCAATGACATCCAGTGTCCATAGTCAGGAAACCATGACTATCTGTTGATCAACGAGCTAGTCAACTAGAGGCTCACTAGGGACATGTCGGTGTCTGTTATTCACACATGTATTACGATTTCCGGATAACACAATTATAGCATGAATAAAGACAATTATCATGAACAAGGAAATATAATAATAATGCTTTTATTATTGCCTCTAGGGCACATTTCCAACAGTCTCCCACTTGCACTAGAGTCAATAATCTAGTTACATTGTGATGAATCGAACACCCATAGAATTCTGGTGTTGATCATGTTTTGCTCTAGGGAGAGGTTTAGTCAACGGATCTGCTATATTCAGGTCCGTATGTACTTTACAAATCTCTATGTCTCCATCTTGAACATTTTTACGAATGGATTTGAAGCGACGCTTGATGTGACTTGTCTTCTTGTGAAACCTGGGCTCCTTGGCAAGTGCAATAGCTCCAGTGTTGTCACAGAAGAGCTTGATCGGCCCCGACGCATTGGGTATGACTCCTAGGTCGGTGATGAACTCCTTCACCCATATTGCTTCATGTGCTGCCTCCGAGGCTGCCATGTACTCCGCTTCACATGTAGATCCCGCCACGACGCTTTGCTTGCAACTGCACCAGCTTACTGCCCCACCATTCAAAATATACACGTATCCGGTTTGTGACTTAGAGTCATCCAGATCTGTGTCGAAGCTAGCGTCGACGTAACCCTTTACGACGAGCTCTTCGTCACCTCCATAAACGAGAAACATTTGCTTAGTCCTTTTCAGGTACTTCAGGATATTCTTGACCGCTGTCCAGTGTTCCTTGCCGGGATTACTTTGGTACCTTCCTACCAAACTGACGGCAAGGTTAACATCAGGTCTGGTACACAGCATGGCATACATAATAGAACCTATGGCTGAGGCATAGGGGATGACGCTCATCTCTTCTATATCTTCTGCCGTGGTCGGACATTGAGCTGAGCTCAATTTCATACCTTGCAACACAGGCAAGAACCCCTTCTTGGATTGATCCATATTGAACTTCTTCAATATCTTATCAAGGTATGTGCTTTGTGAAAGACCTATGAGACGTCTTGATCTATCTCTATAGATTTTGATGCCTAATATATAAGCAGCTTCTCCAAGGTCCTTCATTGAAAAACTTTTATTCAAGTAGGCCTTGATGCTGTCCAAGAGTTCTATATCATTTCCCATCAAAAGTATGTCATCTACATATAATATGAGAAATGCTACAGAGCTCCCACTCACTTTCTTGTAAACGCAGGCTTCTCCATAAGTCTATGTAAACCCAAACGCTTTGATCATCTCATCAAAGCGAATGTTCCAACTCCGAGATGCTTGCACCAGCCCATAAATCGAGCGTTGGAGCTTGCACACTTTGTCAGCATTCTTAGGATCGACAAAACCTTCCGGCTGTATCATATACAATTCTTCCTTAAGGAAACCATTAAGGAATGCCGTTTTGACGTCCATTTGCCATATTTCGTAATCATAGAATGCGGCAATTGCTAACATGATTCGGACGGACTTCAGCTTCGCTACCGGCGAGAAAGTCTCATCGTAGTCAACCCCTTGAACTTGTCGATAACCCTTAGCGACAAGCCGAGCTTTATAGATGGTCACATTACCATCCGCGTCTGTCTTCTTCTTAAAGATCCATTTATTTTCTATGGCTCGCCGCTCAACGGGCAAGTTAGTCAAAGTCCATACTTTGTTTTCATACATGGATCCTATCTCAGATTTCATGGCTTCCAGCCATTTGTCGGAATCCGGGCCCGCCATCGCTTCTTCATAGTTCGAAGGTTCACCGTTGTCTAACAGCATGATTTCCATGACAGGGTTGCCGTACCACTCTGGTGCGGAATGTGTCCTTGTGGACCTTCGAATTTCAGTAGGGGCTTGATCAGAAGTATCTTGATCATTGTCATTAACTTTCTCTCTAGTCGGTGCAGGCACCTCAGGAACATTTTCTTGAGTTGTGCCATTTTCCGGTTCAAGAGGTAATACTTCATCAAGCTCTACTTTCCTCCCACTTACTTCTTTCGAGAGAAACTCTTTCTCCAGAAAGGACCCATTCTTGGCAACAAAGATCTTGCCTTCGGATCTGAGGTAGAAGGTGTACCCAATAGTTTCTTTTGGGTATCCTATGAAGACGCATTTTTCCAACTTGGGTTCGAGCTTTTCAGGTTGAAGTTTCTTGACATAAGCATCGCATCCCCAAACTTTTAGAAACGACAGCTTAGGTTTCTTCCCAAACCACAATTCATACGGTGTCGTCTCAACGGATTTCGACGGAGCCCTATTTAAAGTGAATGCGGCAGTCTCTAAAGCATAGCCCCAAAAAGAAAGCGGTAAATCGGTAAGAGACATCATAGATCGCACCATATCTAACAGAGTGCGATTACGACGTTCGGACACACCATTACGCTGAGGTGTTCCAGGCGGCGTGAGTTGTGAAACTATTCCACATTTTCTTAAGTGTGCCCCAAACTCGTGACTCAAGTATTCTCCTCCACGATCTGATCGTAGAAACTTGATTTTCCTGTCACGTTGATTTTCAACCTCACTCTGAAATTCCTTGAACTTTTCAAAGGTTTCAGACTTGTGTTTCATTAAGTAGATATACCCATACCTACTTAAATCATCAGTGAGGGTGAGAACATAACGATAGCCACCGCGAGCCTCAACACTCATTGGACCACACACATCAGTATGTATGATTTCCAATAAGTCGGTTGCTCGCTCCATTGTTCCTGAGAACGGAGTCTTGGTCATTTTACCCATAAGGCATGGTTCGCATGTGTCAAATGATTCATAATCAAGAGACTCTAAAAGTCCATCAGCATGGAGCTTCTTCATGCGTTTGACACCTATGTGACCAAGGCGGCAGTGCCACAGGTATGTGGGACTATCATTATCAACCTTACTTCTTTTGGCACTCACATTATGAACATGTGTAGCATCACGTTCGAGATTCGTAAAGAATAAACCATTCACCATAGGAGCATGACCATAAAACATATCTCTCATAAAAATGGAACAACCATTATTCTCAGATTTAAAAGAGTAGCCATCTCGAATTAAACGAGATCCTGATACAATGTTCACGCTCAAAGCTGGCACTAAATAACAATTATTAAGGTTTAAAACTAATCCCAAAGGGAGATGCAGAGGTAGCGTGCCGACGGCGATCACATTGACCTTGGAACCATTCCCGACGCGCATCGTCACCTCGTCCTTTGCCAGTTTCCGCTTATTCCGCAGCCCCTGCTTTGAGTTACAAATGTGAGCAACTGCACCGGTATCAAATACCCAGGAGCTACTACGGGCACTAGTAAGGTACACATCAATTACATGTATATCAAATATACCTTTTGTTTTGCCGGCCTTCTTATCCGCTAAGTACTTAGGGCAGTTCCGCTTCCAATGACCGCTTCCCTTGCAATAAAAGCACTCAGTCTCGGGCTTGGGTCCATTCTTTGGCTTCTTCCCGGCAGCTTGCTTGCCGGGCGCGGCAACCTCCTTGCCGTCCTTCTTGAAGTTCTTTTTACCCTTGCCTTTCTTGAACATAGTGGTTTTATTGACCATCAACACTTGATGTTCCTTCCTGACTTCTACCTCTGCTGATTTCAGCATAGCAAATACTTCAGGAATGGTCTTTTCCATCCCCTGCATATTGAAGTTCATCACAAAGCTCTTGTAGCTTGGTGGAAGCGACTGGAGGATTCTGTCAATGACCGCATCATCCGGGAGATTAACTCCCAGCCGAGTCAAGCGGTTATGCAACCCAGACATAGTGAGTATGTGCTCACTGACAGAACTGTTTTCCTCCATCTTACAGCTGAAGAATTTGTCGGAGACTTCATATCTCTCGACCCGGGCATGAGCTTGGAAAACCATTTTCAGCTCTTCGAACATCTCATATGCTCCATGTCTCTCAAAACGCTTTTGGAGCCCCGGCTCTAAGCTGTAAAGCATGCCGCACTGAACGAGGGAGTAGTCATCGAAACGTGCCTGCCAAGCGTTCATAACATCTTGTTCTGCAGGGAGAACGGGTGCGTCACCAAGCGGTGCTTGTAGGACATAATCTTTCTTGGCAGCTATGAGGATGATCCTCAGGTTCCGGACCCAGTCCGTATAGTTGCTGCCATCGTCTTTCAGCTTGGTTTTCTCTAGGAACGCGTTGAAGTTGAGGACTACGTTGGCCATTTAATCTACAAGACATATTGTAAAATATTTAGACTAAGTTCATGATAATTAAGTTCAACTAATCAAATTATTAATGAACTCCCACTTAGATTAGACATCCCTCTAGTCATCTAAGTATTACATGATCCGAGTTAAACTAGACCGTGTCCGATCATCACGTGAGACGGACTAGTCAACATCGGTGAACATCTTCATGTTGATCGTATCTTCTATACGACTCATGCTTGACCTTTCGGTCTTCCGTGTTCCGAGGCCATGTCTGTACATGCTAGGCTCGTCAAGTCAACCTAAGTGTTTGCATGTGTAAATCTGTCTTACACCCGTTGTATGTGAACGTCTGAATAAAAGACCCGATCATCACGTGGTGTTTTGAAACAGCAAACTGTCGCAACGGTGCACAGTTAGGGGGAACACTTCTTGAAATTAGTATGAGGGATCACCTTATTTACTACCGTCGTTCTAAGTAAACAAGATGAAAAACATGATAAACATCACATGCAATCAAATAATAAACGTGACATGATATGGTCAATATCACATAGCTCCTTTGATCTCCATCTTGGGGCTCCATGATCATCTTGTCACCGGCTTGACACCATGATCTCCATCATCATGATCTCCATCATCGTGTCTCCATGAAGTTGCTCGCCAACTATTACTTCTACTACTATGGGTAACGCGTTTAGCAATAAAGTAAAGTAATTTACATGGCGTTTCTTGATGACACGCAGGTCATATAAAAGAATAAAGACAACTCCTATGGCTCCTGCCGGTTGTCATACTCATCGACATGCAAGTCGTGATTCCTATTACAATAGCATGAACATCTCATACATCACATATAGATCATTCATCATTCATCACAACTTTGGCCATATCATATCACAAACCACTTGCTACAAAAACAAGTTAGACGTCCTCTAATTGTTGTTGCAAGTTTTACGTGGCTGAATTAGGGTTCTAGCAAGAACATTTTCTTACCTACGTTAAAGCCACAACGTGATTTGTCAACTTCTATTTACCTTTCATAAGGACCCTGTTCATCGATTCCGCTCCAACTAAAGTAGGAGAGACAGACACCCGCCAGCCACCTTATGCAACTAGTGCATGTTAGTCGGTGGAACCGGTCTCACGTAAGCGTACGTGTAAGGTTGGTCCGGGCCGCTTCATCCCACAATACCGCTGAAGCAAGAAAGGACTAGTAACGGCAAGAAAGTTGACAAATCTACGCCCACAACAAATTGTGTTCTACTCGCGCAAGAAGAACTACGCATAGACCTAGCTCATGATGCCACTGTTGGGGAACGTTGCAGAAAACAAAAATTTTCCTACTCGTTTCACCAAGATCATCTAGGATTTCATCTAGCAACGAGTGATTAGATGCATCTACATACCTTTGTAGATCGCGCACGGAAGCGTTCAAAAGAACGGTGATGATGTAGTCGTACTCGACGTGATCCAAATCACCGATGACCAGCGCCGAACGGACGGCACCTCCGCGTTCAACACACGTACGGGACGGGAGACGTCTCCTCCTTCTTGATCCAGCAAGGGGAAAGGAGAGGTTGATGAAGATCCAGCAGCACGACGGCGTGGTGGTGGATGCAGGGCGTCACAGCAGCAGGGCTTCGCCGAGACTACGAGGGAGAGACGTAACGGGGGGGAGGTGGAGGCGCCAGGGGCTGGTGTAAAATCCCTCCTCTCCCCCCTACTATATATAGGGGTGCCAGGGGGGCGCCGGCCCTAGTAGATGGCATCTACTAGGGGGGGCGGCGGCCAAGGGGAGGTTTCCCTCCCCCCCAAGGCACCTAGGGGTGCCTTCCACCACATGGACTCTTCCATGGTGGAAACCCTAGGCGCATGGGCCTATAGGGCTGGTGCCCTTGGCCCATCTAGGCCAAGGCGCACCCCCTACAGCCCATGTGGCCCCCCGGGACAGGTGGCCCCACCCGGTGGACCCCCGGGACCCTTCCGGTGGTCCCGGTACAATACCGATAACCCCGAAACTTGTCCCGATGCCCGAAATAGCACTTCCTATATATAATTCTTTACCTCCGGACCATTTCGGAACTCCTCGTGATGTCCGGGATCTCATCCGGGACTCCGAACAACATTCGGGTTTCTGCATATACATATCTTCATAACCCTAGCGTCACCGAACCTTAAGTGTGTAGACCCTATGGGTTCGGGAGACAAGCAGACATGACCGAGACGACTCTCCGGTCAATAACCAACAGCGGGATCTGGATACCCATGTTGGTTCCCACATGCTCCACGATGATCTCATCGGATGAACCACGATGTCGAGGATTTAATCAATCCCATACGCTATTCCCTTTGTCTATCGATATGTTACTTGCCCGAGATTCGATCGTCGGTATCCCAATACCTCGTTCAATCTCGTTACCGGCAAGTCACTTTACTCGTACCGTAATGCATGATCCCGTGACCAGACACTTGGTCACTCTGAGCTCATTATGATGATGCATTACCTAGTGGGCCCAGTGATACCTCTCCGTCATACGGAGTGACAAATCCCAGTCTTGATCCAAGTCACCCAACAGACACTTTCGGAGATACCCGTAGTCTACCTTTATAGTCACCCAGTTACGTTGTGACGTTTGGCATACCCAAAGAACTCCTACGGTATCCGGGAGTTACACGATCTCATGGTCTAAGGAAAAGATACTTGACATTGGAAAACTCTAGCAAACGAACTATACGATCTTGTGCTATGTTTAGGATTGGGTCTTGTCCATCACATCATTCTCCCAATGATGTGATCTCGTTATCAATGACATCCAGTGTCCATAGTCAGGAAACCATGACTATCTGTTGATCAACGAGCTAGTCAACTAGAGGCTCACTAGGGACATGTCGGTGTCTGTTATTCACACATGTATTACGATTTCCGGATAACACAATTATAGCATGAATAAAGACAATTATCATGAACAAGGAAACATAATAATAATGCTTTTATTATTGCCTCTAGGGCACATTTCCAACATTATATAGGCAACGCCCCAGGTTACAACGGTTCAAACGGTAGAGGACGACGTGGCCTCGTGCACAAATAGGCCATGTACAATGGTGAATTCTTCGTTGGAATTTACATGAGAATGGTGAATTCTCGGTAAATTCCATGTACAATGTCTTAATCCAACTGGATGTTCCTGTCAATAATAAGAAGAAGATTTAGAAAATGAAAATTCCTTTAAAGATCAACATTTTTACTTGGTATTTAAGACGTGGTGTCATTCTTACTAGAGATAACCTTGCGAAGCAAAATTTGATTGGCAGCAAATCATGTGTTTTCTGCCATCATGATGAGACTATTAAACATTTGTTCTTCCAATGTAGTTTTGCACGTTCTATATGATCATTCACTCAATTAGCTTCAACCTTGTATCCTCCATGTAGTATTGCAAATTTATTTGGGAATTGGCTTCATGGGATTGATCACAAGTACAAAATACTTCTTAGAGTGGGCACGATTGTCATTATATGTCGCTTTGGCTATGTAGAAATGATAAAGTGTTTAACGGTAAACCTCTTCTCTCTTGTAGGCTATCTACCGATGCACCAGTACACTTCGTATATGGTTGTCTCTACATCGTGTGGAGTTTCGAGACCTATTTATGAGGTGTGTATACGGCTGGAGGATACGGCGAGGGACTTTATTTCCCAACATGGATGGCAGCATGACCTGCGGATAGGCCCTCCTCCTATTTAGGCGTTTATACATGAGCTGCATGTTTTGTGTGTAATTCGCTTTGTATCTTCTATTTACATTTTTTAGACTTCTTGTCGGCTGTGTGCATCTTGTTATGCAGAAGCCGGGTGTAATTCTGAAAACTCAAAGTAATATAGTGCCCTTTATCGGAAAAAATTAACTGGTCTATGCATCATCTTACACTGATTTTTTTATGGTGATGTTGTCAATAATATGTATTGTCATGCTTAATATAGAGGTGTTGGATTTTCTTTGTGATGAACAAGACCATATATAATAGCGTAAAAATTCTATATGGCCCAATAAATATTCAATAAAATAAACCTAATATACATTAGTTTAGTTAACAGGAACCGGTAGGGCGCCATCCACCATAACCCGCCGAGGGAGGTGGCTAGGAAGTAAAAATAAACGCGTCACCCGGATATGCCAGGTGAGAAAAAAAAGTAGTCAAATATTTATGATCATCTGCACCCTCAACTGCCCCAACAGCCTGGATTTGACGCTTCAGCCGCTTCATCGTTCATCGTTTACAGCAAGTAGTAAAAAAAGAAAATTGGCTTTGGTGACCGAGCTCACTGGAGGCCTCCAGATTTAAAATTCAAATTTCATTGAAATTTATATTTTTACACTTCAAAAAATTCTGAGAAAAAGTACAGATATACATGAAAGCATAACACACATGTGTGTAAATTTTCAAGGCAAAAACGATGAAATAAGGGTTGTGCAAAAAGACAAATCCAAGGTTGTTTAACACATGATACTATTCATCCTTCCACGCCATGATTTTGTCTTTTTTGTACTGATCGCATTTCGACGTATTTCATCATGAAATTTTACACACATGTGGGTTACATCCTTACATACACGTATATTTTTTTCAGAATTTTTTGAAACATAAAAGTGTGAATTTGAATTTTTCAAAAATACAAGCTTTAATGGAGCTAGGCCTCCAAAACGCCATTCTCGTAGAAAAATATAGTACTCCTTCCGTTCCTGAATATAGGGTGTATAGTTTTTGGCACGGAAAATAAAGAACGTACGTGAAGGGAAAATTTCTCAAATTTTGGGCGAGATTACACCTGACTAATTGGCATGAGAAAAAATAGAGAAGTTTGCCTAATATAAGGTAATGTAATCAAATCCCTAAAAAAATTATCCAAACGAGTGATGCAACGCAATACACCTTATATTTCGGGGTTTTTCTCAAAAATCTATACACCTTATATCAAGGAACGGATGGAGTACTTGTTATTTTGGTAAATACGTCTACCCGTAGGACGCACGTAGGGGTATTTTCCTAGTCTCGATCGTTATAAAAGAAGGGCCGGGAAAGAAGCCTCCATACGTAGTGAAACAAGCAGCAACGAACGCGGTGTTACACTGTCGATCTTAGGCGAAATAATGGCTTCTGTACAGGCGGCGAGGAGCGCCGAGAAGGAGAAGGCACACGCCGTGTGCCTGCCTGCGCCGGCGCAGGGGCACATCAACCCAATCCTGGACGTGGCCAAGCTGCTGCACGGCCGCGGCTTCCATGTCACCTTCATTAACACGGAGTACAACCACGCGCGCCTCCTCCGGTCACGGGGCGCGTCGGCGGTGGCTGGCGTCCCGGGCTTCCGGTTCGCCACCATCCCGGACGGCCTGCCACCGTCGGAGGACATGGACGTCACGCAGGACGGCGATTCTGTGTGCAGATCCATCGAGGAGACTTGCCTGGGGCCCTTCCGGCGAGTTCTCGCCGAGCTCAACGATCCGGCTAGTGGCGTCCCACCGGTGACCTGCATCATCTCCGACTCGGTCATGAGTTTCTCCATCGAAGCGGCCAGGGAGCTTGGCGTCCCCTACGTCCATTTCTGGGAAGCCAGTGCCGCGAGCTACCTCGGCTTGCGCCACTACCGCCTCCTCGTCGACCGTGGTCTCGTCCCACCGCCAAAAGGTGCCTTGACGACTGAGTATCTTGACACGCCGGTGGAAGATGTGCCCGGGCTGAGAAATATGAGGTTCAGGGACTTCCCCACCTTGGTACGCGCCACAGATCCGGATGGCGACTTCATGCTGCAGTTGGCCCTCAGGCAAATGGAGCACGCAACCTGCGCATCCGCCGTGATCCTAAACAGTTTCGACGACCTCGAGGGCGAGGAGGCGGCGGCCATGGAGGCCCTCGGCATTGCCAAGGTCTACACGATCGGCCCGCTCCCGCTGCTCCTGGCCTCTTCAGCCCCATGTCTCAGCAGCGCCCTCAGCCTCAGCCTATGGATGGAAGACCACGGGTGCCTGCCTTGGCTCGACGCCAAGGAGCCGGGCTCTGTGGTGTACGTCAACTTCGGCAGCATCACCGTCATGACCAACGAGGAGTTTCTCGAGTTGGCGTGGGGGCTAGCCCACAGCCGCAGGCACTTCCTGTGGATCATCCGCCCCGATCTCGTCAACGGCCAAACCCAAGCGGCGGCTCTGCTGCCCCCGGAGTTCTCCGCCACCACCGCCGACCGCGGCCTGGTGGCCTCCTGGTGCCCGCAGAAGGAGGTGCTGGCCCACCCGGCCGTGGGCGCCTTCATCACGCACAGCGGCTGGAACTCCACATTGGAGAGCATCTGCGCCGGTGTGCCGGTCATCAGCTGGCCCTCCTGTGGGGACCAGCAGACCAACTGTCGATACCAGTGCAACGAGTGGGGCGTCGGCCTGGAGATGGAGTGCCACGTCCGGCGAGACAGCGTCAGGGGCCTTGTCACGGAGCTCATGGAGGGGGACAGGGGAAGGGAGATGAGGAAGAAGGCACAGGAGTGGAAGGAGAAGGCAGCCAAGGCCACCACCAAGCACTCCGGCTCCTCTCACCGCAACTTCGACAACCTGCTTCGCGACGTGCTCCTGCCCCGGCCATGAGAATTACTGATCGATTCTCAGTCCCGAGTTTTTCTCTTATTTTTTCTTTCTTATTGTGTTGCTTGCGATTTTGTTTTGATTTTGCATCTGCTTGCTTGTGTTGTTTCTCTCATTGGTTTCCTCAATGATTTGATCTATTTCTTTTGCTTTCCCGGCATGTGGCATGGATTGTGCATGTGCCCTATGTTGTGATTTTTGGACGGAACAAACATGCCACATCAGCAGATTTCCTTCATGTTTAAAACTAGCTGGGTCCAATGCGGCGCTTGCCGTGTCCCTTTCGGGATATTGAATAAAATTGGAACGATACATGAAGACGGTACTCCCCTCTAAGAGCATAAATACTACTCCCTCCGTTCCATAATGTAAGAAGTTTTTTTTGACACTACACTAGTGTGAAAAAACGTCTTATATTATGAGACGGAGCGAGTAGCTTCTAGGCATCAATAGATCATAGAAAACAAATGTCTGTCAGATGGGGCGTGCTCTGCCCCATGAGCATTACTAATGGATTCTCAGTCCCAAGATCTTTTGTCTTACTGTGTTGCTTGCGTTTTTGTTTTGTTTTTGCATCCGCTTGGGTTGTTTTTGTCCTTGGTTTCCTCAATGATCTGATCTATTTCTTTTTGTTTTCCCGCATGTGGGTATTTTCTTGTACGCAATTTTTTTTAGGTTATCTTGTACGCAATATTACTAGGTATAGATTGATGGTGTGCCGAGTGTTGTGTTTTTTGGACGGATCTAGCATGTCACATCACCAAATTTTCTTCATGTTTAAAATTATAATAGTGTCGTGGTATTGGCACCATAGATGCTAGGGGTAGCTTAGATCGCGTGGGGTTAGGGGAAGTAGACATCTTCGGAACAAGGTAACAAGGGACACCGTTTTTTTATCTAGGTTCAGCCCCTCGTAGTGAGGTAAAGACCTACTCGTGCTTGCTTGTATTGATTGATGGATATTACAATGGGGTGCTCAAGGGCTAACAATCGAAGCTCCAGGGTTTCTATGCAAGTCGCGGGGAATATTGAGGAACTCGCCACAATCGCTATGGTGGCTACGGGTGGTATGTACATTGGATCTGGTCTAAGGCAAGCTTATAAAGAAGCTCTTGGCTAGGGTTTACATGTTTACTTGTCGTACGTGTCAAATCCCTAGCCGTAAGGACCTAGGACTCAATCGCTTTCGCCAATGGGCCGCTATGCTTCATCTTCATGGGCTTCAATATCAACTGCCAGGCTTGGTGAGTGCACCATCTTCTTATATGGGCCACCTTGGGCGCCCCGGCGACTGCCATCCGTGAGGCACCCCATCATGCATATCTCCATCAGTAGTCCTCGAACGTAGATGGGACTCATCATGATGTTCGAGTGGATGGTCTTCTTCATGTATTGTAGATTGTCCTTCATAGAAGGTATTGACGTGTCGCTGGTGAGCTCTATAACTGGTTCCAAGCATTAAACCTGTATAAAAAGGCTCAAATTCATAGTGAATATGCCAGACGTTGTTGCCATTATCACCCTCCATCAATCTGAACCAGGACTTTTCACCAGCGTCACACGCGCATCAGCAGTCACTGTTTCTATAGCAGTCGTTGTTTTCTGCGCAGTAACTCAGTCGAATTTGCCGAGGCAAATATAGCCGCTGGGAGCTAATGATGGCGATCGAGTGGTCCTTATGTGATTTGACGGCTGATTGGAAGATTACCGTTGGGTAATCCCATTCAACACGCCATTTTAACGGCCACCCGATAATTTCTCCTCGATTTCCACCGTCGATCTGGAATCGTGCGACGCACACCTCCAACGGTTACTTTTGAGCCGTTATACACCTATCACGGCTATAAAAGAGGCAGGGGTGCGCACGAGTGAGCAGTTACCCTCATTCTCTCCTTTTCCCCTCTTCTTCCTCTCAGCCGCCGCAGCTCCTCGCGCTCGTTTCCTTCCTCGCTTGCTCCCTTGACGAAAGGCGCATGGACTCCTCCAAGGTTCAACAGATGAACCTCGACACGTACATCTCCTTCGGCATCCTGATGCTGGAAGCCCGCATATGACATGGCGAATCCCCGGACGTGAGGTAATCCCCAAACCTAATCTGGGGAGTTCATCGTTTTCTTGGCTTCTTTGGACCGAGGCTTGGCTTTTCCAACCTCTCTCTTTTTCCGGCATTGCCTCCACTTCTACGGGGTTAAGGTCTCCGATCTTAGCCTTCATGTTTTCCAGGCCCTTTCAAATTTTATTTCCTTCTGTGAGGCTACCTTGGTTGCCCTCCATATTTCCTGTTGTGGGTCGCATTATTTGGCGGTCGCACCTTGCTCAAGCAAGCCAATGATCCGATCCAAGCTTGCGAAAGTGTTCTTTTTCAACTTCGCGGCCCTTCCATGTTCCTAGATTTAGGTCTTCCTAGCAGAATCTCCAAAAACTGGCAAGATAAATGGATTTACGTCAAGGAGACGACCGCCGATGGCGAGAAACCCATCCCCACTTTTTCTTCTGAGCTTAGCTCTCCTCGGTTTTTAACTGAGCAAAACCTTTAAGATGAGAAGGCAGCGATCGTGGAGGCAATGCTGGATCGCCTGGAGGAGCTGAGGTGGAGGGGCTCATAGCCTCTCATCTGTATAACCTTTGGGTTGGTCGTCGAGTAGCGTCGCTTAGGGCGCGCGATAATTTGATGTGCAACTACACTTGTCCCAGCGACCTGTGTCGAACCACCCCTCCAAAGTGGTCAAAGGGCGAGTCCACGAAGCACATCAAGAAGATCACCATCGCTTTGTTGGTGGCTTACGATCCTGAGCCCTTTGCTTTTAGTGTGAAGAACCCATCTGATAGTGTAAGCACTCTCTATCCTTTTATTGTTTTTGCTTCTCATTCTTTCTCTTGACCTTGGACAATGATCTCTTAACGTGTCTTTGATGGTTTCAGGAATGGAGGGAGCTAGATGGGCTTCCCCCTGTCACGAGTCGCTCAGATATGCGATCTGGCGTCCGTCAGTCGCGTAGGGTTTCACCTGTTTGATCAACATGGCAAGTGGGTCGTAGTAGTCTGTAGAGGGCGCCGTTGATGACGCAGATGGTTTGAACGATCTTGCCGAAGCTTGTACTCTTGACATCTCATGCCCCACGTCGGGCGCCAACTGTCGTGATATTGGCACGACATATGCTACTAGGGATATAGCTTAGATCGTGTGGGTTTTGGGGAAGTAGACATCTTCAGATCGAGGCAAGAAGGGACGCGGTTTTTTTTACCCAGGTTCAACCCTTCCTTGTGAGGTAAAGACATACTCCTGCTTGCTTGTATTGATTGACGGAGGTTACAATCGGGTGCCCAAGAGCTAACAATGGAATTTATTTTTTTGTTATTTGAATTAATAATTATTATTACTTAATCATTAATGTTTATG
Organism: Triticum aestivum; assembly: GCF_018294505.1. Lineage (NCBI taxonomy): Eukaryota > Viridiplantae > Streptophyta > Magnoliopsida > Poales > Poaceae > Triticum > Triticum aestivum. The sequence goes on from NC_057804.1 coordinate 663,756,078, forward strand.
TTAATATAGGTTTGGAATTCAAAAAATAATATCATGTGACATCAAATTCTAGGGGACAATAAGATTGACAGGGTAGTATTATCAATATGTTACCAGTGCAATCTTGGAATCTCATTGGGAAGGCACTCAAAAGTTAAGCGTGCTGGGGTGGAGCAGTGTGAGGATGGGCGACCGACTGGGAAGTTTGACCATGAGTATGCACTTTCACTTGATATTAGGGGAGATTAGAGATTAGGGATTAAATTAAAGATTAAACTGACAAATATAAAAAAAATCAAAAGAAAATTAGGAAAAATTCAAAAAAATTATTTTATTAAAATGACCTTTAGTCCCGGTTGGTGTTACCAATCGAGAATAAAGGGTCCTCCAGACTCAGGACGCGAGCGCATCAACGGGGAGGGCCTCCAGTACCGGTTCGTGGCAAACCGGTACTAGAGGTGGGGTGGCCTTTAGTCCCGATTGAATTGTACCAGTTGACAAACCGGTACTAGACACCCTTTTTCCACTAGTGGCGTGGTCATCGTGAACCCATCCAGATGCCGTGCAGTAGACACAAAACGGTTAACAACACCATCAGCCCGACAACTTATCGATACGCGCTCTGCTAAGATAATTCCGTACCTACGGACGATAAGACCATGGTTAACAACACCGTCAGTCCGGCAACGCATCGATACGCGCTCTGCTGAGATAATTGCGTACCTACGGATAATAAGACCACGGTAAACAAAACTGTCGGCCCGATAACGCATCGATACGCGCTCTGCTGAGATAATTCCTTACCTCCGGACGATAAGACCACGGTTTAAAACACCAACGGCCCGGTAACGCATCGATACGAGCTCTGCTGAGATAATTCCGTACCTATGGATGATAAGTCCACGGTTAACAACCTGTCGGCCCGGTAACGCATCGATACACGCTCTGCTGAGATAATTTCTGTACCTACGGACGACAAGACCATGGTTAACAACACCATCGGCCCGGCAACGCATCGATACGCGGTCTGCTGAGATAATTTCCGTACCTACGGACACATTGGGTATCCTGACGGACGCGTTGGGTATCACACATTCATTGAGGCTACGCCTTACTCCCTTCGTTCGAAAGTACTCGTCCAAGAAATGAATGTATCTAAATGTATTTTAGTTGTAGATACGTCTATTTTTATCTATTTTTGTGAAATAATTCCGAATGGAGAGAGTACATGCCAGCCTACACATTCTTTCTCTCAACCCGACATTAACACACATGATCGGACCCGGCGTTACCAACATGCTCGGGGGCTGCGCCTTAGATGGTTACTTTAACATTCGCACATCCACCCGACGCACTTGCGGGTCGCACTATTTCTACTCATATATTTACCCCACGTTAGCAACACGCTCAGGGGCTGCACCTTACATGCTAACCTTAGCATCCACACATTCACCCGACGTTAGCAACACGCTCAGGGGCTGCACCTTACATGCTAACCTTAGCATCCACACATTCACCCGACGTTAGCAACACGCTCAGGGACTGCGCCTTACAACCCGATGCTAGCAACACGCTCGGGGGCTACGCTTACATGCTAAGCTTAGCATTCGCTCCTTCGGTACCCGGCGTTGGCAACACGCTCGGGGCTTGCGCCTCGCATACTGCTGACCTCAGCAGTTCTCTACATTGCTTACTGCAGCTGAAGAAACATATCATCTTCCACGTCGACTCCGGTTCATAGGGTCGACTCCTTCCAGCCCGACGCCGATGACCATACATCAAAGACACCGACCTATTCGTCTACAAGACAAAACACTCGGGGTCTCGACAACAACATCGCCCCTAACAATCCGCAGAACAGGAAGAGCTCGACTCCATCACCGTGACGACTTAGCCACCATGCGACTCCACTGCCGCGACGACTCTGCCGCTGGCTCTACTTCATTCAGTGCATCTACCACGCGACATACATGACTAAAACTACCCGATGATCAACCGAAGACTTGAGTCTCTACCCGACTCTATGACTCGACTAGACACTCGGGGGCTACTGATGAGGTTACGACCCATCGGGTCCGCACTATTGGCATATCTGCAGCTCAAGAATAAGATGGCCACTCGAAGCCCATGAAGCGCAATACTAGTTAGGGTTTATTTCCACCTGTAACCGACTTGGACAAGATCCCGAGACCTCGCCCCCCATATAAGGGCGAGGATGGGCGGCCAGGATGGCATCTACATCTAATCTCGCACAGATAGGCTAGCATACGCCCTCAAATCTTCTTCCACCTCAGGCACCTACGCCCCACGCCATTGTAACATCACCACTATAGCTCTACCATGCAATGCAACGTCAGACAAGCAGGTGTAGGTCTTTACCTCAGCAAGAGGGGCCGAACCTGGGTAAACCTTCGTGTGCCACCTGTTTCTGTCCGACCGCCGACGAATCCGCCAGCGCCCATCCTCTTCCTTGAAATCTAAGTCCATAACCATGGGCATTGCCGAATCAAAACCACGTCACGACATGCGACCAGAAGCATTGTGATGACACCAGGGATCTCCGGCTGCGGCTGAGCATGCAACCCAGGTGGAGGCAACGCTTAGCAAGATGCAGAAGACCATGAACCGGGAGATCAACCAGGTTAACGAGTGTCGGTGTCAAAACCGGCGGATCTCGGGTAGGGGGTCCCGAGCTGTGCGTCTAGGCGGATGGTAACAGGAGACAAGGGACACGATGTTTTTACCCAGGTTCGGGCCCTCTCGATGGAGGTAAAACCCTACTCCTGCTTGATTAATATTAATGATATGGGTAGTACAAGAGTAGATCTACCACGAGATCAGAGAGGCTAAACCCTAGAAGCTAGCCTATGGTATGATTGTTGTTCGTCCTACGGACTAAAACCCTCCGGTTTATATAGACACCGGAGAGGGCTAGGGTTACACAGAGTCGGTTACAATGGGAGGAGATCTACATATCCGTATCGCCAAGCTTGCCTTCCACGCCAAGGAAAGTCCCATCCGAACATGGGACGAAGTCTTCAATCTTGTATCTTCATAGTCCAGGAGTCCGGCCGAAGGTTATAGTCCGGCCATCCGAACACCCCCTAATCCAGGACTCCCTCAGTAGCCCCTGAACCAGGCTTCAATGACGACGAGTCCGGCGCACAGATTGTCTTCGGCATTGCAAGGCGGGTTCCTCCTCCGAATACTTCATAGAAGATTTTGAACACAAGGATAGTGTCCGGCTCTGCAAAATAAGTTCCACATACCACCGTAGAGAGAATAATATTTACACAAATCCAATCTGCTGACGTATTCCGCAACGCGACATCACACCACGGCCAAGCCTTTATTCGAATCGTTTTTACTGTCCCACCTCAGCGCACTTAGCGAGGCGGTTTCCTTGGCACGTCTTGTCGAAGCAGAGATCGTGTCCCCGTTATTCCGGGGTTCTCATCAATACGGGCGTGGTTAACCCAACAGTGCCATTAATTACGGTGCTTCGGAGATAAACGATTTTTACCAGGTAGGTGGGGACGTGCAGTCTCATCCGCCCATATAAGGGGATAAGGATCCACCTTTTTCATCTATGCCTTCTTCCTCCTTTGCTTATCTATTTTCGCGCACTCGAGCTCCAGCACCCAAGTCCGCACATCCCACCTCAACCTTCTCCAGCAATGTCCGGAGCGGGAGGCAAGTGGATTGTCTCCTCCGTCATGGAGGGACACATCAATAAGCTGAGGAAAGCCGGATACTTGCCCAATGACATCGCGCACCGGCTCCCAGACAAGGGTTAGCTCATCCCCACCCCCAGGCCCCATGAGAGGGTGGTGTTCCTCACCCATTTCCTCCGCGGACTAGGTTTCCCACTTCACCCATTTGTCCGGGGCTCATGTTCTACTACGGCCTGGATTTCCACGATCTGGCCCCGAACTTCATCCTCAACATCTCGGCGTTTATCGTCGTGTGTGAGGCCTTCCTCCGCATCAAGCCCCACTTCGGCTTATGGATGAAGACCTTCAATGTCAAGCCGAAGGTAGTGGCCGGCCAGCATGCGGAGTGCGGAGGCGCCATGGTGGGCAAGATGCACAACGTTACATGGCTCGAGGGCTCCTTCGTGGAGACCATAAAGGGGTGGCAATCGGGGTGGTTCTATATCACCGAGCCGCGTGACTCTGAATGGGTAGCGGCCCCCAAATTTCGATCTGGCATCCCCACACGGCTCACCTCCTGGAAAGAGAAGGGCCTGCCGTGGGGTAATTCGGAAGAGCGGACCGGACTCAAAACCTGCGTCCAAAACCTGGTGGACAAAAAGGTTAAACTCGTCAACGTAGTCCAGGTCATGCTCATCCGCCGGATCCTCCCGTGTCAACGACGGGCTTTTAAATTGTGGGAGTTCAACCCGGCCCAGCACCGAACTCTGACCAGGCTCTTTGACACAACGCACGAGGAAGCCTGGAAGGTGCTATTCAAGGGCGCCGAGGTTCCCCCTCCCATCACCGAGGATCGCGGATTCCGCGTGAAGCGACAAGCCAGCGTAGTAAGCTTATTTTACCCTTTACGGGATACTTGGTTTTCATAGTTTGACTCTACGCCGAATTTAAGCTCCTGTTCCTTTGACAGGAATGGCAGAGGAAGACCGGACAGATCGACTGTCCGGCTCCTTTGCCCGAAGGCCCAGCAGATGCCCACTTGGCGAAGCTGCTGGTTCCTGCACCTTACGTGGTGCCGGAGAAGAAGGCCACGAGAACTCGAAAGAGTTCCCGACGCCCGGTGGTGTCGGATTCATCGTCCGATGACTCCGAGGCGCACTCCTCCCACGAAGACGAGGAGGAGGAAGAAGAGGCCTCTCCCACTCCAGCGGGGGGAGGAACGAAAAGAAAGGCTGCCCCAACTGGGGGGCTAGAGGGTCCAAGAAGGGGAAGACCATTCCTCCGGACTACTCCACCAACGCCGACGACGGCAAAGAGGAGTGGCCATCCAGGGCCAAGCCAATATCCGGATACCAGAATAACTCATGGCGTTCCTTTGTTGCACAATATCTTCTGACGCCGAATATAATCATGCAGTCCGCCCCAAGCCCAGGTCGGCGTGTCGTCGAGCGGCTCCTTAAGCTCGTTGGATGTGAATATCACTTTACTTCGGGCCGCCTCCTCCCCTTGCGCTGCGGATGATGCCGAGGTGGAGTCCAAAAAGGGTCCAAGCCAGGAGGAGGTGGTCCTGGAGGTGCCGCAAGGCGACCTCCCGGACTCCAGGCGCAAAGGGGACAAAACCCCCAAGGGCTCCAAGTCCGGCCCTGGGCCGGACACCGCACCGGAACGTTCAGTGGTTCCGGAGTCCGGCAGGCGCCCCCTAGTAAGAAGGGCAAGCCTACGACGCTGGTGACCTCCATCCAACCGGAGGCACCGGATAATCTGTTGGAGGTGCTTAACGGCGCCTCCATCGATGAGGAGCACCGCACTATTATGAGTGTGGTGATCCAGAAGGTTCATTCCGCCAAGAGCGGGCTAACTGAAGCTTCTGCCAGCCTTCTAACAGGCTTTGAGGTATGTATTGAAGATATGTAAAAATATTACTGCATAGACAGTAGCCCTTGATGCTCAGTTTGGTGTTCGGAAAGAAAAGCCGAACTGAGGATCAAAAAGATATACGCAGGAGTCTAACATAAGTATGTCAATATGGGAATGCATGATGTGCTGCTGACCTCTGCCGCACTGACTGCGGAGGTCGATGCATTGAAGCAGAGCCTCGAGCGGTCCGAGAACGAGCTCGGCCTTGCCAAGAAGCAGCTCGAGGACAAGGAAGGTAAGTAATACCTTATGTAAGTATATAAAAAAGATGTGGTTGCAAAAAATGACAGGACTAACGTGAGTATTACAGGGGCCACAACCGAGGTGGCGACCCTGAAGGAAGCGCTGTCCAAGGCCGAAGACAATGCGACCGTGGAGCGCACCGAGCGAGAGAAGCAGGAGGCGCGGGTGGCGGAGGTGCAGCAAGAGCTCCAGGCTCTCGTGGAAAAACATGAGTGTTTGGAGCTTGACTCGAAGACTCGAGAGTCCGAGATCGCCTCGGCCCTTGAGAGCGCCAAATCTGCCAATGCCGAAGCCCAAAAAGCCCTCCAGGAAATTGAGGCGATGAAGAAGATAGCTGCGGGTAAGGCATTTTTTATGCAAAGCAAGCACGTGAATGTGAATTACTTGTTACTTACCCGAGTCCGGAGCTCTCCAGGAGCATTCGCAGATCTTCCCCGCAGTGTGTCCGATGCTGTCGCATTCTACCGGGCCGAGGAGGGGAGCTCGACTGAGAAGGTGTTATGGTCCCAGTACGTTGACGCCGGACACCCGGTGCCCTTGAGCGACCAGCTGAAGAAGCTGGTCGAGCTCCATAAGGTGGCCGAACAGGCCATGAAGGGTCTCATAGTCTGGCTATGGCCTGGAGAGGCCATGCCTGGGAGCTACTTTGGGCTGGTGAGGCGGCTGGTGGATGCCTGTCCATGGCTTGAAGTCATCAAGCGCTCCGTATGCATCGAAGGTGCCCGTAGGGCCCTTGCCCGTGTTAAAGTGCACTGGGGCAAGATGGATGCTGAGAAGCTGGTGACAGATGGGCCACTGCGGGGCAAGGAGCATCGCAAGCCCGAGATGTATTATGAGGGCGTCCTGAAGGGTGCCCGCCTTGTGGCGGATGAATGTTCCAAAGATGGAATTTTTGAGTAAACTCGCATTTGTGATCCTGTACGCTGAAAACTTGTTCATATGCGCTAAGCAACGCTTTTGAATTTAAAATATTACCTTCTGTGCGGCCGTTTATTAAATTTGAGGGATGGCGAGTCGTCGGCTTCTGCCCCCGTGCCACGAGTGCTGGGGTGTTCGGGATAAACTTGAGCGCTCTTTTTCCCATTCTTGAGTCCTTCGAGGGAGGCGCTCAACACAACGAACAAGGCAATCGGACTATAATGCTTGAACACTCTCACTTAGCCATAGAATTCTATAATTTTAAATTTCGGCGAAGCCCCTAGTATTCGGAAGACCGCGTTCGGGGCGCTATCCACGCCTAGGCCGGACAAAGCCGACTCCTCGCTCTAAGCGGCATAAGTCTTTAGGGACTCGAAAACCTCTCGAACAGCGACCAGTTCTTGCCCTATCATGACGGTCAATTTTAGCTTTCTCCACTGAGGTGCTTAGCCCAGCTCAACCGGGGCACAATCGCAGTGGTTCTCCCAGCGCTACCTTAGCCGATATAATGGAACGTAAGGTACCAAAACATGGGAGCCGGGCAAACCCAACTATTGACCCAAGACATGATTCGGAGCCGATGCATATAATGCTATAAGTTCGGGGTGCCGCACTCGTGAGAGTGTTCGGACTTCTCACACCATATTCTGGGGTACGTAAGCCCCTGGTGTATTGGCCGTACGAAAGTGTACGGTTGCATAATGTCATAACTGAACATATTTACATAAAAAGGAATGCAATAATAGACAAAAGCTATGTATTGTTTATTAGAAAAGTCTGCGGTAAAAGCAGAACGATACAAATAGTGCGATAAGCAAGAGATGGGACTATTTGACATGTCCCCCTCCAGGGGCGAGCTGCGGGATGATATGTGAAATAAGTATACTTCTCGTTATAAAGACTACCTGGACACTCGACGTAGCTTTCTGCCTCCCTGGCTGTTGCATCGTGTGTTCGGCGATTGTACTGCCGGACAGGCCTTCCGGAGAGTGGAGTCCTGAAAGTAAGAAAAAAAAGAATGACCAAATAGGGAGCCCGTAGTGCGGTTAAGTCGCATTTTGGGCATGCCGTGGTCGTGCCCCTCCTCCTATGCCCATGGTATTTCCAGAGCGTAATTATGTACGCGTAGTACTGGTTTCGCGGTTTCGCGAGGGCTGGGGTTGGGGCCGCATTGCTACGCGTGCTCGGAACGTGCCAGGCGGTCTTGTTGTAGGTTACTCCGGGCGCGCTTGACGGTGTCTGGACGTTTAATAGCCGGACTCGAGAATTGCCTTGAGAGGCTGCTTTGTACTTCCGCCGCGAGGGCCGCCGTGTGCTCCTCCATTCAGAGAGAGCGTTTGGTGTTTCCATTGGCCGTAATGACTCATCGAGGGCCTGGCATCTTGAGCTTGAGGTATGCGTAGTGCGGCACCGCATTGAACTTTGCAAATGCGGTTCGTCCGAGCAGTGCGTGATAGCCAGTGCGGAACGGGACTATGTCAAAGATTAACTCCTCGCTTCGGAAATTATCCGGGGATCCGAAGACCACCTCAAGTGTAACTGAGCCTGTAAAGTTGGCCTCTACACCTGGTATGACGCCTTTAAAGGTTGTCTTTGTGGGTTTAATCCTTGAGGGATCTATGCCCATTTTTCGCACTGTATCCTGATAAAGCAGGTTCAGGCTGCTGCCGCCGTCCATAAGGACTCTAGTGAGGTGAAATCCGTCAATGATTGGGTCTAGAACCAATGCGGTGAATCCACCATGACGGATGCTAGTGGGGTGGTCCCTGATGAAGTCATGTACCTGGGGTAGGGTCATAGACCTGCCCAAAGGTACCTTCCACAAGGACATTCACAAGAGAAGCAGCCTTCCAGTCGACTTGGTAGACTCCCACTCGACAGATTCAAAGACACTCGACTATGAAGACCCACTCGACCACCAAGAGTCCAAGAGCCACTCGGTGTCCAAACGGTCTGTAGTTAATAGTCTTTATGACCTTAATGACACTTTATGTAGGGCGTTACCAGTAACGCCTAGCCTTAACGTACCTTAAACCCTCTGCTACGTGGGCTGGCTGGGGTCCTGGCGCACTCTATATAAGCCACCCCCCTCCACAGGTAGAAGGGTTCGCACCCCTGTAACACATACGCGAATAATCCAGTCGACCGCCTCAGGGCTCCGAGACGTAGGGCTGTTACTTCCTCCGAGAAGGGCCTGAACTCGTAAATCTCTTGCGTATACAACTACTCCATAGCTAGGATCTTGCCTCTCCATACCTACCCCCCATTCTACTGTCAGACTTAGAACCACGACAGTTGGCGCCCACCTTGGGGCAGGTGTTCTAGCGAATTATTGGAGAAGTTGGGATTCTCTCGATCTCCGGCATCATGGTTTCAGGTGGAGTTCTGGTCGACGGCCACGAGATCCGTCTCGGTGCGCTCACGTTCGTCGCCGATGACTCCGCTTGGCTTCAGGAGGCTCCACTCGACGTGGACGCGCTCCCCATCCGCGGGGCGACGCACTTTCACGCATGTGTCCACGGCGTCCTCGTGCGGCAACCGTCGACCCAGTACGGGTCGGCTCTTGCGCCATCTTCACTCCCAGTCTCCCACCGGCGCAAGCGTTCTGGTCGGTCGAGGCTTCAGCGGTGGGTGAGGCATGCGGTGGCCCGCCAGTCGGCCATCCCCCATGTCGCGACAATCGAGCCCGACGAATCTCTCTACGGCCTGTTCGACCTGTCGACTGGCTCCGTAGAGACCGCGTCCGAATGCGATAGCAGTGACCCGACGGCAAAGGTTCTGATGGTCGATGGACCATGCAGTCCCCCTGGATTCACCCGCACCAACGAAGGTGGCGGTGGAGGTGATCCGGCGCAAGCCCATGAAGAGTACTTGCCCGAGCCCCTCACTTCGCTCCAGAGGGAAGAACTTCGTCGTTGGAACATGGATGCACTTCACTCTCCTATCGTTGGAGAAACCCCCGAGGCTCGCGCCTTGGAGGATGCGCGCTTGGCCAACCTGGCTGAGCGCACTCGATTGGAGAATCTTCAGCGAGTACTGGACGAGCGTACGCGACCAAGGGTTCCAGAATCCAGTCGACGTCAGCTCTTTCAACCACCAACCCAGGTATATCGAACTCCGATTCAGAATTTAGCAGCTGCCGCCCGTATAGCAGAATCAATTCAGCCTTCCCACTCGGAGGCAGGTAGAGGTTTGCAGCAAATCAGATATTTGCTCCGGGCGGCAGGAGATCAAAACTCAGTTGTGTCCCAGTCGCGGAACAGGGTTCACAGCCGATCTGTCGCTGCGAATTCATTCCAGTCGGCCCATAGTCCAAGATCGCTCCCGAGGCGTGAGGAACGTGGAGGCCGGCGTGACGATCAATACAAGGGCCGCGAGCAGTATGAGCACCGATTCGATCGCAACGATCGACGACGAGTGCCCACTCCTCCCCCAAGGGGTGGATCATACGCTCCTCGGCAGCAGGATGACAGATGCCAAAATAGTGCTGGACGAAGAGTTCCAGTCGACCCCAGGGAGCCAGGCTTTGATGCGAGATCCATTATCGTTCAAGGTTTGGTCGACAGGAACAGAGCTCACCGAGACGGTCATGATAGAGATGTTCCTTCCAGTAGTAGAGTCCATGTCTCGGGACCAGAGTGTTTCAGCAGAGCCATAAGGGCTACAGTGATTCCCCCCAATTTCAGGTTGGCGACTGGAGTCAGCAAGTTCACTGGAGAATCCAAGCCTGACACCTGGCTTGAAGATTACCGAGTGGCGGTTCAGATCGGCGGTGGCAACGATGAGGTAGCCATGAAGCATTTACCTCTTATGTTGGAGGGTTCAGCCAGGGCGTGGTTGAATCAGTTAGCACCCAGCAGCATTTACACTTGGGAAGATCTTGCCCGAGTGTTTGTCAGGACATTTGAAGGAACTTGCAAACGACCAGCGGGTTTGACAGAGTTGCAGTCGTGCGTGCAAAAGTCGAGTGAAACCTTGAGGGATTATATCCAGAGGTGGATCACTTTGCACCACACAGTGGAGAATGTATCTGATCACCAGGCAGTCTGTGCCTTCAAGGAAGGTGTCAAGAACAGAGAATTGAGTTTGAAATTTGGTCGAACCAGAGATATGACCCTGAGCCGGATGATGGAGATTGCCACCAAATATGCAAATGGTGAAGAAGAGGATCGGCTTCGGAGTGGTAAATATAAATCTGCCGCCAATGAGGCCGGCGGAGGAAATTCCAGTCGGAAGCAGAAGCGCAAAGCCGATCCAGCGGCTCCCGGAGAGGCCTTGGCGGTGAAGCCAGGAAAGTTCAAGGGGAAACCCAAGGGTCCTTGGAACCCTAAGAAGGTGAAAGACCAGGATGGGAACGACGTGTTAGATTTACCATGTCATATTCATACAAAGAAAGATGAAGAGGGTAAACTCATTTACCCGAAACATACCACTCGACAGTGTCGGCTCTTGATTCAGCAGTTCCAAGGGAAACAGCCCAAGGATAAGGATAAGGAGACAGACAAGGTTGAGGATAAAGATGACAGTGATGGTGGATATCCCCAGGTCAACTCCACCCTGATGATTTTTGCTGACGTCGAAAGCAAAAGTCGATTGAAGGTTATCAATCGGGAAGTAAACTTGGTTGCTCCGGCGACTCCCAATTATCTGAAATGGTCCCAGACTGCCATCACATTCGACCAGTCTGATCACCCGACGCACATTGCCACACCTGGGACCCAGTTGTCGAAGGCACTCGACTGACCAAAGTCCTGATGGATGGTGGCAGTGGTCTGAATATATTATACGCGGAGACGTTGAAAGGGATGGGCATTCCGATGTCCAGACTCAGTACCAGTAACATGAGCTTCCACGGAGTCATTCCTGGAAAGAAGGCTGAGTCACTCGGCCAAATTGCTCTTGACGTAGTTTTTGGTGATTCAAAGCATTTCCGGAAAGAAAAGTTGACCTTTGAGGTCGTGGGTTTCCAGAGCGCTTATCACGCTATTCTTGGGAGACGAGCTTATGCGCGTTTCATGGCCCGACCATGTTACGTGTATCTTAAACTGAAGATGCCTGGTCCCAAGGGCGTGATCACTGTCACGGGCAATCGGAAGAAGGCAAAAGAGTGCTTCCAGAAAGTCTCTAAGATCGCCGATGCTCAGTTAGAAGTGGTAGAGCTACAAGAGTATCAGAAAACTGCAGATCCGAGTGATTTGTTGCGAGCTAAGAAGCCCGCTACGGAGTCAGCATTCCAGTCGACTGGCGAGACGAAACAGGCTCCCACCAACATCTCAACAACACTCGACTCAAAATAGGAAGAAGCGCTCATCCAGTTCCTCCGTGAGAACTGGGACATCTTTGCATGGAAGCCTGCTGACATGCCGGGTGTTCCCAGGGGGCTGGCTGAGCACCGCCTACGAGTAGACCCAAAATTCAAACCAGTTAAAGAGTATCTTCGGCGGTCCGCCGTCCAGAAGAGAAAGGCCATTGGCAAGGAGGTGGCTCGACTCTTAGCAGCAGAATTCATCCGAGAGAACTATCACTCCGAGTGGCTCGCCAACGTTGTCATGGTCCCCAAGAATGACAAGTCGTTGCGCATGTGCATCGATTTCAAGCATATCAATCGGGCCTGCCCGAAAGATCATTTCCCTCTTCCTCGCATCGACCAAATAGTCGACTCAACTGCGGGATGCGAGAAGTTTTCTTTCCTAGACGCCTATTCCGGGTACCATCAGATCCGTCTGTATGGACCCGATGAGATTAAAACAGCGTTCATCACTCCATTCGGGTGCTTCTGTTATGTCACCATGCCATTTGGTCTTAAGAATGCTGGAGCCACATTCGTGAGAATGATTCAGAAGTGTTTGCTCACTCAAATCAGTCGGAATGTGGAAGCATACATGGATGATATAGTGGTCAAGTCACAAAAGGGTTCCGACCTGTTGACTGACCTTGCTGAAACATTTGCCAATCTCAGGAGGTATGATATCAAGCTTAATCCATCAAAGTGTACATTTGGAGTTCCTGGTGGAAAGTTACTCGGTTTTCTCGTTTTCGAGCGAGGAATCGATGCTAACCCAGAAAAAGTTGGCACCATACTCCGAATGAAGCGCCCTGTGCGTGTGCACGATGTCCAGAAACTTACTGGATGCTTGGCCGCTTTAAGTCGATTCATCTCTCGCCTCGGTGAAAAGGCATTGCCTCTTTACCGACTGATGAAGAAATCAGACAAGTTCGAGTGGACTCTAGAAGCTGATGCAGCGTTTGCAGAGCTCAAAGCTCTGCTCTCCACCCAGCCGGTGCTTGCTGCTCCAATCAGCAAGGAGCCTTTGCTGCTTTACATTGCAGCCACTGGACAAGTCGTCAGTACCGTACTTACGGTCGAGCGGGAAGAAGAAGGAAAAGCTTTCAAAGTTCAACGCCCAGTTTATTATCTTTCTGAAGTACTGACCCCGTCAAAGCAAAGATATCCTCATTATCAGAAGCTTGTTTATGGGATCTATATGACCACGAAGAAGGTTGCTCATTATTTCTCTGATCATTCCATTATAGTCGTCAGCGACGCCCCTTTGTCGGAAATTCTTCATAACAGAGATACAATTGGTCGAGTGGCAAAATGGGCGATTGAACTCCTTCCCCTTGATATCAAATTCGAGGCAAAGAAAGCCATCAAGTCCCAAGCAATAACAGATTTCCTCGCCGAGTGGACTGAACAGAAGCTTCCGACCCAAGTTCACTCGGAACACTGGACTATGTTTTTCGATGGTTCCAAGATGCTGAACGGTTCTGGTGCAGGAGTTGTATTGGTTTCCTCCCGAGGAGATAGGCTCAAGTATGTTCTCCAGATTCACTTTGATTCTTCCAACAACGAAGCAGAATATGAAGCGCTCCTGTATGGGTTGCGCATGGCCATTTCACTCGGCGTCCGTCGCCTTACGGTTTATGGCAACTCAGATCTGGTTGTTAATCAAGTGATGAAGGAGTGGGATGTCAGAAGCCCAGCTATGACAGGTTATTGCAATGCAGTGAGAAAGTTGGAGAAGAAATTCTAGGGGTTAGAGCTTCATCATATACCCCGACTGAAAAATCAAGCTGTGGATGATTTGGCGAAGATAGGGTCCAAGAGGGAAGCCATTCCCAGTGATGTATTTTTGGAACACATTCATGCTCCATCAGTGCAGGAGGATCCTTTCACAGAAGAAGCCCCGAAGCAAAAGAGTGCCAATGATCCGACTGAAGTTGAGGTCCCAGCCGTGGTCGACCTAATTATGGAAGTTGTGGTCATCACTCCCGACTGGACAGTGCCATACATCGCATATATCCTTAGGAAAGAGCTCCCAGAGAACGAAGAAGAGGCTCGACAGATCGTCCGACGATCCAAGGCCTTTACAGTAATCAAGGGACAATTGTACAGAGAAAGCGCGACTAGAGTCGGCCAGAAGTGCATCACGCCAGAAGAAGGTCAGATAATTCTTGAGGATATCCACTCGGGGACCTGTGGCCATCATGCGTCCTCTCGGACCATTGTGGCTAAAGCATACCGAGCGGGATTTTACTGGCCGAAAGCAAATGAAATGGCAAAAGAAATAGTCGACAAGTGTGAAGGATGTCAGTTCTATTCCAACATGTCGCACAAGCCAGCCTCAGCCTTGAAGACCATTCCACTCGTTTGGCCCTTCGCTGTTTGGGGATTGGACATGATTGGACCGTTGAGGACTGGCAGAAGCGGCTTCACTCATTTGCTAGTAGCAGTCGACAAGTTCACCAAGTCGATCGAAGCCAAGCCCATCAAGAACCTCGATGCATGCACTGCTATCAGCTTCATCAGAGAGTTGATATTCAGATATGGAGTTCCGCATAGCATCATCACTGACAATGGGTCAAACTTCGATAATGAAAAGTTCAAAGCCTTCTGTGCCTCTCAAGGCACGCGGGTCGACTATGCTTCAGTGGCTCATCCTCAGTCGAATGGACAAGCAGAATGTGCAAACGGCCTCATTCTCAAAGGGCTGAAACCTCGGCTGATGCGTGATCTCAAACACGCAGCAGGAGCTTGGGTCGACGAACTTCCATCAGTTCTCTGGGGATTGAGGACCACTCCTAATCGGTCGACTGGGAGAACTCCATTCTTCCTGGTTTATGGAGCTGAAGCGGTTCTGCCGAGTGACCTGCTTCACAATGCGCCTCGAGTCGAGCTATACTCTGAAGAGGAAGCAGAACAAGCCCGACAAGATGCCGTCGACCTCTTGGAAGAGGAAAGAGAGATGGCCTTGATCCGCTCGACTATCTATCAGCAAGACTTGCATCGATTCTATACCAGAAATGTGAAAAGTCGAGCCTTCCAAGAGGGAGATTTGGTCCTCCGAGTGGATCAACAGAAACCACACAAGCTTGCTCCCACTTGGGAAGGTCCCTTCATCGTCACAAGAGTCCTCCACAACGGAGCATATCATCTCTACAACGTTGATCGCCAGATCGACGAGCCTCAAGCTTGGAACGCGGAGCAGCTCCGCCCCTTTTACACTTAAAACTCATTCGGTTGAGATGTAATAAAAGTACTTTTGTAGTTTGTTTATCTAAGACAAGAATGTTATAATTTTCCCAGTGATTGATATTGCTTTTTGTTGGAATTTCCCCCAGTGGGTGGCTTAGCTGCGAATCCGATTCGCCTAAGTTTGTAAAAAAAAAGTCCTTTCCGAGTGCGAGCCAGTCTCTCACTCGGGGGCTTAGCTGCGGATCCGCTTCGCCTAAGTATCCAAAATCCTACCGAGTGGCGAGCCAGCCTCCCGCTCGGAGGCTTAGCTGCAGTCCAAGTACTCGCCTAAGTATTCAAAATCCTACCGAGTGGCGAGCCAGCCTCCCGCTCGGAGGCTTAGCTGCAGCCCAGTGCTCGCCTAAGTAATAGAAATCCTACCGAGTGGAGAGCAAACCTCCCACTCGGAGGCTTAGCTGCAACCCAGTGCTCGCCTAAGTAATAGAAATCCTACCGAGTGGAGAGCAAACCTCCCACTCAGAGGCTTAGCTGCAGCTCAGTGCTCGCCTAAGTAATAGAAATCCTACCGAGTGGAGAGCAAACCTCCCACTCGGAGGCTTAGCTGCAGCCCAGTGCTCGCCTAAGTAATAGAAATGCTACCGAGTGGAGAGCAAACCTCCCACTCGGAGGCTTAGCTGCAGCTCAGTGCTCGCCTAAGTAATAGAAATCCTGCCGAGTGGAGAGCAAACCTCCCACTCGGAGGGTTAGCTGCAGCCCAGTGCTTGCCTAAGTAATAGAAATCCTACCGAGTGGAGAGCAAACCTCCCACTCGGAGGCTTAGCTGCCGCCCAGTGCTCGCCTAAGTAATAGAAATCCTACTAAGTGGAGAGCAAACCTCTCACTCGGGGGCTTAGCTGCAGCCCAGTGCTCGCCTAAGTAATAAAAATCCTACCGAGTGGAGAGCAAACCTCCCACTCGGGGGCTTAGCTGCAGCTTAGTGCTCGCCTAAGTAAGGAATTCATCCCAATCCGCAAGGATGACGAGGTGCAGGTCGACTGCTACCTCCTCCTTCGGAGCTTCGCCACAAGTACAACGTGCGGTCCATCCCAATCCGCAAGGATGACGAGGTGCAGGTCGACTGCTACCTCCTCCTTCGGAGCTTCGCCACAAGTACAACGTGCGGTCCGTTCCAATCTGAAAAGATGACAAGGTCAGTCACAGTCCGTGTTCCATCTCTACCTGCAGAATAGATGAAGCTCAAGTCGATTGGAATTTCAACGGAATATCTTCCGAAATGAAGAATAAAGTTCTCTCGAAGGCAAACAAAGCAAGTTAAATGGAAAAATCAAGTTCAGATAAACGTCCTACGGATCCAAAGGTGCTCAGGCGTTAAGCCTGTTAAAGTTTATCGGTTACAGAAACCACTCGGCATTCCGAGGCAAATTTAAAGTGGGACTTAGAAGTTTTTTACTCCTCAGGCGGAGGACTGGAAGGTGCAACAAACTGGTCGAGGTCGAGTCCATCGGCAATACGGGTAGCAGCAGCGATGAAAGTCTCCATGAAAGATCTGAAGTCGTGCTTCCTGGTATTGGCAACCTTGAGGGACACCAGCTTGTCCTCTTGCGCTTCTTTGCAGTGGACACGAACCAGAGATAAAGCAACATCAGCACCACACCTGGCAGACGACTTCTTCCATTCTTGCACTCGACTTGGAATCTCATTCAGTCGAGTCATCAAATATTCAAGATCATTCTGGAGAGTCCGTTCTGGCCAGAGAGTCGAGTCGATCCGCGACACTGCAACTTTCAGTCGAGCAAGATAATCCACTGCGCTAGCAACACGAGACTCCAGTCGGAGCACATTCATAGCAGCTTCGTCCTTCACAGGAGAGTTGATGGGGTCCAAACTGGTTTCCACTCGACTGGTTTCTTCTTCAAAGTTTTGGCAGAGTTCTGAAAACACAACTCAGATTCAAAATGAAGATCATATGATGAGCCGGTGAGAGCAAGACAGTTGGATAAAAGAGATTACCTTCAAGCATGAGAAACAGCTTCTTGGCGAACCCTCCAAGATAAATCTCCAGGTCATTTCGCTTACCCGCCAGCTGGCTAACCTTGTCAGACAGAATATTCTTGTCGTTCTTCAGTCGACTGACTTCCTTGTTAGCCGCATCAAGAGAGGCTTTCAGCTGGCATTTTCATCTTCAACTTTGTCGACTGAAGCAAGCTTTTCTTCAGCGAGCTTTGTTTTCTCCAAAGCCGCCTTCTGTGCCTCTGCAAGGTCAAGGTCCTTCTTCTTCAAAGTTTCTTCCAGTTTATCTGCAAAGCAACAATAAGAACAGAGTTGAGAATGAGCAGAAAAACAGAGATAGTCGTCAAAAATTCTCACCAGCCATACCTTTTGCTTCATCCTGTGCCTTCTGCAAATTCTCCTGAGCAAGCTTCAAATCGAGGTTGAGCTGAATCTGCTTTTTCTCTAACTCAGTGTAGCGAGCCACAAGCTCGCAAGATTTCTACCAAGAGTCAACCAACAAAAGACATCAAAAACAGATCACTTCCGAGTGACTAAGGAAAAATAGTAGCATTTCCAAGACTACGGTCGAATAAAATATTCGACAGTAGTCTCGGGGACTACACCCAGTGGGTGCACTCAGCGTGCCCCCACTGGTTTACCAATTTGGTTTGATCAGTCGACCAAAGGAGGAAAAAAGGCTATGATTCTAAAAACATGGCTAGTCGTCAGCGGTTAGCCGCAGTAAAAGTAAAAAAAAACAGTTCTTTAGACTATAGTCAACAGCACGCAGTTGACCATAGTCTCGGGGACTACACCCAGTGGGTGCACTTAGCGTGCCCCCACCGGTTTTACAGTTCCATTCAACTTGGTCCGCCCAAGTCGAGTGAAGAAGATCACAGCATAAAGACCATAGCCGACTGCACGCAGTCGACCATGGTCTCGGGGACTACACCCAGTGGGTGCACTCAGTGTGCCCCCACAAAAGTTCAAACGACACACACACCCACTGGGTGTACAGATATGGAAATCTCCAAAAGAAAGCAGTTTCAGATAGTATGTCCTAACAAAGCAAGCAACGACTGACTTACTTGGACATTGCTCTGGAGAGCTGAACTGGCGTCATAGGCCGCCTGACTTGCCTGTCGTGCCGCTTTCACCTGCTCCATCATGATCCCTGCCTGCCGTATGGCCTCCTTAGCAGCACTTACTTGGTCTTCCGGGACGTGGTGTGTGGCAAAAAGAGACGGTGGATCAGCAGTCGACGAAGTGGTTCGGGCACTCGTCAGTGGTACAGCAAAATATACAGAAGTCCGAGCGGGATTGCCTCCCTCGGAAATCAACGTCTCAGGAGTCGCCGCGACTTGAGCAGCCTTGCCAGCAGGCACTTTCTTGTTCCTCCTCTTCCTCAATGGCGCTTCTTCGTCATCATCAGGAAGATCAATGACGTGAGGCGGAACTGCAAGAGAGGTCTAGAAGTAAACATGGAAGCCCAATCGACTAAAAAGCTCCAGTCGGCTAAAAGTGAAATCTCAGAGATCTTACCAAGATTGGAAGTGGCCGCATCCTCCATTTCCTGGTCATCGTGCTTGGCTGAAGTCTCGGAGGTAGCGGCGCTGTAGATTTCATTAGTCGGCTGATTAGTCATCGAGTCGACTAAAAATTCACTCATGTTGAAAAAGGAAATACAAGGTTCTGTTGCTTACCCGGAGATGGTGGGGATGACCATTCGCATCTTGGGCAGGGCCTTCGTCGGCTTCGACGACGTCGCTCAAGGTTGCTTCGGCGGCTTCTCAGTCGGCGCGGGAGAAGTTGTCCTAGATCGCTTCGTCGACTGACCGGTGGGCACAACACCTTTACCGCGCCCGGCCACCGGGTCGTGCGTCGACTTGGACCTTCCTTCTGAGCGAGGAGGGTCGATGTCTTCCTCCTCTTCTTCCTCCTCCTCCTCATCATCAGAGTCGTCATCCTCCTCATCCTCTTCGCCGTTGGACTCCAATTCCTCCGGACTCTCACCTCCACTTCCTTCTTCTTCTTCGGCTGCTTCCTGCGCCCCGTTGGGCATCGAGTACATCTCGGTGGTGACCTAGAAGACAACAAAACAAGACGACAGTCAGTCGATGAAATTGACATCAAAACAAAATGAATGCAGCAGAATCACAGTCGAAGATAAATGATGATACCTTGTCTGGTTGGTAACTCTGGTCGAGTGGTGGAATCCTCCTAGCTCCGCGAGGGTTGTCTTTATTTCCTGTGATGGCAGTCATCCACTTCTCCAGTATGGCGCCGTCAACCTCCTCCGGATGGACCCGAGTGGTATCATCCGTACTGGAGTACATCCACATCAGATGACCGCGGTATTGGAGTGGCTGGATACGCCTTCGGAGAAAAACCTCCAGGAGATCCATGCCGGTCACCCCTTCGCGAATAAGCTAGACTACACGCTCCATCAGAAGCTTCACTTGGGCCTTTTCCTCTGGCAACACCTTCAGGGAAGACGGCTTGTTCACTCGACTCATGGAGAAAGGAGGGAGCCCAGTCGACTGCCCCGGCGTCGGCTGGTCTTGGCAGTAAAACCAGGTCGACTGCCACCCTCTAACCGAGTCGGGGAGAATCATAGCTGGAAAAGCGCTCTTCCCCCTCATCTGGACTCCGAGTCCCCCACACATTTGGATTACTTGGGTCTTTTCGTCATTCGGGCTCGTTTTCTTCAGCGTCTGAGAGCGACATGTGAATATATGCTTGAAAAGGCCCCAATGCGGTCGACAACCCAGGAAATTCTCGCAGAGCGAAACGAAAGCAGCCAGATACACAATGGAGTTTGGGGTGAAATGGTGGAGTTGCACTCCAAAAAAGTTCAGAAACCCCCGGAAAAAAGGATTTGGCGGCAGAGAAAACCCCCTATCTACGTGGGTGGCCAAGAGGACGCACTCACCCTCTTCTGGCTGCGGTTGCCACTCCGTGCCCGGAAGCCTCGCCGACCCGTGGGGGATCAGTCCTTCATTGGCCAGATCGGTGAGGTCTTTTTCGGTGATGGTCGACCGGATCCAGTCTCCTTGGACCCAGCCCTGCGGTAGCTTGGACCGCGAAGAGGAGCCGCCTCGACTGGGCGCTCTCCCCTTGGCCTTCACCGCTGTCTTCTTCACTCGATCCAGGGCGGCAGTCTTGTCCTTCACCATGGTCGCCGGCGAAAAAGGAACCGAGCTGTGGCACTGGGCGGACGGAGAGCGTGGCGAGAAAGTTTTGGAGGTGGAGAGAAGAGAAATCTGAGGGCGCACTCTTCAAAATGCCCGGTCCAACGCCTTATATGGATTCGCTTCCGAGTGGCTGACCGGTAGGGCCAGGCAATCCTGTCACGATCCTGCAACAGGCGCGCACGCGATACGTGGCGAAAAAGGCGGCGCGAGGATCGAGGCGTCATCGTCTTATCCCATCCGAGTGCCGCAGTTTTCTCCGCTTCGCTCGCTTCCCAAAATTCGGATCTCGAGAAATCCGCTAACCGCAGAGCAACTCGTCAGATAACAGATTTCCTCAGATCCGTCGCTCGGAAACCTTTAGGTTCAAAAAGTTCACTCGACAAACATGAAGAATGGATCAAGGCAACTGAAAGAAAGGTTGATGCCATCACCAAAAGGTCGTTGATCTAGAGTAAGACGCACTCACAACACGAAGAACAGGTCGGAAAGATTATCAACTCCTTCCTCACTCAAACCTCGACCCATTCGGGGGCTAATGATGAAGTCATGTACCTAGGGTAGGGCCATAGACCTGCCCAAAGGTACCTTCCACAAGGACATTCACAAGAGAAGCAGCCTTCCAGTCGACTTGGTAGACTCCCACTCGACAGATTCAAAGACACTCGACTATGAAGACCCACTCGACCACCAAGAGTCCAAGAGCCACTCGGTGTCCAAACGGTCTGTAGTTAATAGTCTTTATGACCTTAATGACACTTTATGTAGGGCGTTACCAGTAACGCCTAGCCTTAACGTACCTTAAACCCTCTGCTACGTGGGCTGGCTGGGGTCCTGGCGCACTCTATATAAGCCACCCCCCTCCACAGGTAGAAGGGTTCACACCCCTGTAACACATACGCAAATAATCCAGTCTACCGCCTCAGGGCTCCAAGACGTAGGGCTGTTACTTCCTCCGAGAAGGGCCTGAACTCGTAAATCTCTTGCGTATACAACTACTCCATAGCTAGGATCTTGCCTCTCCATACCTAACCCCCATTCTACTGTCAGACTTAGAACCACGAAAGTACCTTCGATCAAAAGTGATCGGGAAGGAGGACCATAGGTTGAACTTTGGGGCGACTGGCTCCAACGCATATACATCCCTGAGTGCATGCTTCCGCTCCCTTTTGGGTATGTGGGTTGTGTATATCATGTTCACCGTCCGCACTTGTGGGGGGAGGCCCTTCTGTCCCCTTATGTTCGACGGCCGGGGCTCCTCCTCGTCATCGCTATGCAGCCCCTTGTCATTGTTTTCGACATTTAACTTGCCTGCCTGCTTGAACACCCAACAATCCCTGTTAGTGTGGTTGGCTGGTTTTTCGGGGGTGCCGTGTATCTGGCACGAGCGATCGAGTATTCGGTTCAAACTGGACGGGCCCGGAGTATTTCTTTTAAATGGCTTTTTCTGCTGACCGGGTTTAGAGCCTCTGAATCCGGCATTAACTGTCGTATCCTCAGCATTATCGCCGTTAATGCGGCGCTTGTGCTTGTTGCGACGCGACCTGCCATTGCTGTCCTTGGTATCCGAATTACCAGGACTCTTGGTCATGTTATTACTACGAGCTAGCCAGCTATCTTCTCCCGCGCAAAAGCGGGTCATGAGTGTTGTGAGGGCTGCCATGGATTTCGGCTTTTCCGGTCCTAGGTGCCGGGCAAGCCATTCGTCACGGATGTTATGTTTGAAGGCTGCGAGGGCCTCTGCGTCCGGACAGTCGACTATTTGATTTTTCTTAGTTAGGAACCATGTCCAGAATTGTCTGGCCGATTCCTCTGGCTGCTGAATTATGTGGCTTAGGTCCTCGGCGTCTGGTGGTCGCACATAGGTGCCCTGAAAATTGTCGAGGAATGCGACTTCCAGGTCCTCCCAACAACCAATTGACTCTGCTGGCAAGCTGTTAAGCCAATGCCGAGCTGGTCCTTTAAGCTTGAGTGGGAGGTATTTGATGGCGTGTAGATCATCACCGCGGGCCATGTGGATATGAAGGAGATAATCCTCGATCCATACCGCAGGATTTGTTGTGCCATCGTATGATTCGATGTTTACGGGTTTGAAACCCTCAGGGATTTGATGATCCGTTACTTCATCTGTGAAGCATAGTGGGTGTGCGGCGCCTCTGTACTGGGCTATATCACGACGTAGCTCAAATGAGCTTTGTCTACTGTGTTCGGCCTGGTCGGAATTGCCATATCCAGCATGACGGTTATCGTCACGTGTTGTGGGGCGCCCACGCGATCCGTAGATCGATCTTGTTTGCCATGCCTTGTCCTCCAATATATCTCGCAGGTCTGACGCATTTCCCCGTGCATTGGTATTTTTGGAGCGACGCAGGGGTGCGGCTTGAGTGGAGGGCCGAGAGGCCTCTCTGTTGCGGCCACGAGGTGGCCGGTTGGCCGCGTCGTGCGCTGGTGATGTAGGTTTAGGTGCTTCCTCCTCTAATCGGGGTAGCAGCCTGCGCTTTGGGTAGCTCTTGGAGGGGCGTTCGAGTTCGTACTCTTCGGCCGCAAGGACTTCAGTCCATCTGTCGGCTAGCAAGTCTTGGTCAGCTCTAAGCTGTTGCTGTTTTTTCTTGAGGCTGCTCGCCGTGGCCATAAGCCTGCGTTTGAAACGCTCTTGTTCGACGAGATCCTCAGGCACGACAAATTCGTCGTCGTCGAGGCTTGCCTCGTCTTCGGAGGGAGGCATGTAATTATCGTCCTCTACCTCTCTGTCTGCCACTCTCTCATGAGGGCTGGCTTCTCCATTCTCCTGTGTTGAATCCTGCTGGAGGGGGTTGTCTTCGGCACTGTCCGGGGTGTTATTATCTCTCGTGCCGGAATCGCCGTTTTTGCTTTGGCGGGATTTAGAGCGGCGCCGCTGACGCCGGCGCTTAGGCTGCTTCTTGGAGGGGTCATCCTTCGTTGTTCCATCGCCATTCCCTTCTTTTGGGGTGTCCATCATGTATATGTCGTATGACGAGGTGGCCTTCCAGTGCCCTGTAGGCGCTGGTTCTTGGTCGTCTCCTGCATCGGCGTCCATACTGTCGATGTCTTCGGAGTCGAAGTCGAGCATGTCGGTTAAATCATCGACAGTGGCTACGAAGTGGGTGGTGGGTTGTTTTTGAATTTCTTCGTCGTCTCCCAACCTTGCTGACCATAGTCCGGCCAGGGCTCTCCTTATAAAGAGAGCGACTTTAGCGAATTCAGGATGTCGCCGAACGGCGAGTGCTGAAAGATGTCCGCGGCGGCAAACTCCATGATCGGCGCCCAATCGGATTCGATTGGCATTGGCGCGGAAGGTTCGGAGTCCGGAGAGGTGTCCGGCACCTTGGAGTCATGAGCTTCGTGAAGGACAAGGCTGGTGTTCGGCTTGATCGCCGTAGAGATTGCAGCCCCCGAGGCGGTGTCCAGCCACCCGTCCTCGATTGGCGCAGTCGGCTCCGAGGTAAGGGTCGGAGCGGACACTAGTGCGGCCTCCAGAGCACTGTTCGGCGGCAGAGCTAGATCATGCCCATCGTGACAGTGCGGCGCGCTTAGCGGTGGCTCGAACCCGTCGAAGATCACGTCTCCGCGGATGTTAGCCGTGTAGTTCAAACTTCCAAATCTGACCTGATGGCCAGGGGCGTAGCTTTCAATCTGCTCCAGATGGCCAAGCGAATTGGCCCGCAGTGCAAAGCCGCCGAATACGAAGATCTGTCCGGGGTGAAAAGTCTCACCCTGGACCGCATCGTTGTTGATGATCGAAGGAGCCATCGGGCCTAAAGGCGATGACACAGAGGAACTCTCAATGAAAGCACCAATGTCGGTGTCAAAACCGGGGGATCTCGGGTAGGGGGTCCCGAACTGTGTGTCTAGGCGGATGGTAACAGGAGACAAGGGACACGAAGTTTTTACCCAGGTTCGGGCCCTCTCGATGAAGGTAAAACCCTACTCCTGCTTGATTAATATTGATGATATGGGTAGTACAAGAGTAGATTTACCACGAGAACAGAGAGGCTAAACCCTAGAAGCTAGCCTATGGTATGATTGTTGTTCGTCTTACGGACTAAAATCCTCTGGTTTATATAGACACCGAAGAGGGCTAGGGTTACACAGAGTCGGTTACACTGGTGGGAGATCTACATATCCGTATCGCCAAGCTTGCCTTCCACGCCAAGGAAAGTCCCATCCGGACACGGGACGAAGTCTTCAATCTTGTATCTTTATAGTCCAGGAGTCCGGCCGAAGGATATAGTCCGGCCATCTGGACACCCCCTAATCAAGGACTCCCTCAAAGAGCATGACGCGAAGCACGCCGAGGAGGCCTGGCTGGAGAGGGAACGATGGAGAGCCGACATTAGCAGGAGTTGCAGGTACTATGGGAGGCTCATGCGACGGAGAAGAAAAGCTTGATGGGCACCATTAGCCAACTATAGCAGGATGACCTTTCGAGGACCCAGGCCCTCCAGTCTAAGATCGAGGCTCTCGGGCGCAAAGAGTACATTATCCTGTCGCGACTGGAGCTTCTGGATGCTAAAGTTACGTAAGCTCTGCCGACTTTGGCTTTCGTAGCTTCCTTCATGTCTTCTCTTTGGTTCTGACCTTTACTTGTTGCAGCTATGTTCCCTGACTCGCAAACTGACACCGAGCGAGCTGTGAACACCGTACGGGCTGCTAACGGCCTGGAGCCCTTGCCGGCCTCTGAGTGGAGCTCAGATGACTTCGCCCTGCCACTACCGGCTCGGCTGCGCCGGGTGAAGGATGTGCTGAACCGCTTCAACGGCTGCCCACATCTTCAACATCCTCTGGCCGGAGATGTCCCCCCGCTGTCACCACTCAACGCCTTGCTGGCTGGATGGACCAGGATTCTCGCCAAATCAATGCTTGTCGTCTGTCGGTTGCTTGAGACGGTGCTGAGATCGCTTTGGAGATCGTCACCGGCAGATACCCGCAGGTTGATCTCAACTAGCTGGCCAGCATGAGTCGAGGTAACTCCGGAGCAGACCGAAGCTATCCAGCAACGGGCCCTGGTGCTTGCTTCATACGCGTAGGTGGAGAATTTTATCGTGAAGAGGGAAGCGACCTTGGAGACGACGAGTTGTTTCTGCTCCGGCTCCTCAACCAGCGGTAACGATGATGACAACGCCTAGGCTGGCGGCTCTTAGAGCCAAAGAGAGACTTTAAAGATCGTTAGATCCCCAGAATGCTGGGTGCAAATGTAATGAATGCTGAAGTTCTTGGCTGTGAACAATTTTTATTTTGTTTAAGTTAATTAGGGTGAGCGGCTGCTCGCCTTTGCCTTCGACCTCTTTGTCAAGTTTCGCGTGCACCCTGCCCTTTGGCGTTGCTCCAGGGAGCTTCACAACTATTCTTGCGGTCCTGCGTCTGCGTCTCGGAGCGAGCCGCTGAGCAAGGTCATGTTACTTGTGATTTTGGGGGTTTCTGGCTGGAACGTGCAGATGCTCTGCCGGCTAGCGGCTTGGGCACAGCCGGAGCCCCCAGCTGCTTTTTTCTTTGCGTTGTTCCATCGTGCCCCCTGCCCTTTGGCGTTGCTCCGGGCAACTTCACAGCCGTTCTCGTGGTCCTGCGTCTGCATCTCGGAGCGGGCCGCTGAGTAAGGTCAAAGTCCTACTCCGGCTGGAGAAAAATACAGCTGGGCGAGCCGGGCCCGAACAGGGATAGCAACAATTTTCTAAAGCCATTTCACTTCATTGATAACAGAATTGCGGGGTTACATACTCTCTGGGAGTAGAATGGATGTAACAGGTCCGCGTTCCAAGGATGCTCAGACTCCTCTCCAGCCTTATCTGGGTTGTTCACTCGAGGTTCTCTCACATCTATAAAATAGCACGAGTTGTTGTGCAGAGCTTTACTAACTATGAAAGGTCCCTCCCATGGAGGCGACAGCCTATTCATGCTAGTGGTATCCTGGACCAGCCGAAGCATGATACGTCTCCAACGTATTTATAATTTTTGATTGTTTCACGTTGTTATATTACCATTTTTGGATGTTTTACAATCATTTTATAGTCATTTTATATTATTTTTTGGTACTAACCTATTGACATAGTGTCCAGTGCCAGTTGTTGTTTTCTGCATGTTTTACATCGCAGGAAATCAATATCAAACGGAGTCCAAACGCAGCGAAACTTCATCAGGATTTTTTTGGGCCAGAAGACATCCAGTGGGCCAGGAAAGCACCTGGGGATGCTTCGAGGGGAGCACAACCCACCAGGGCGCGCCTGGAGGCCTAGGCGCGCCCTGGTGGGTTGTGCCCACCTCGGGTGCCCCCTGAACTGCCTCTTTGCTTTATAAATACCCCAATATTCCACAAACCCTAGGGAGTCCTCCAAGAAAGAAATCATTCTTCTCAAGCTGGACTTTGCTAAGGCCTTCGATACCATTGAGCATTCGGCTATGCTCCTCATTATGAAGAAAATGGGTTTCCCACCTGCATGGCTGGGTTGGATGCACAATATCTTCTCTTTCGGCAAATCTTTAGTGCTTCTCAATGGTGTCCCTGGTCGACAATTTCCATGCAAGTGCGGGGTCCGCCAAGGTGATCCTATGTCACCTCTCATTTTTGTAATTGCGGCCGACCTCCTTCAAACTGCCATCAACGATGCTCTTGCGCAAGGCTTGCTCAATCACCCGATCCCTCCTAAAGGTGATGCTCAATACCTTGTCATCCAATATTCCGACGATACTATCGTGGTACTGCCTGCGTGCCTTCTCCAAGCGGCCAAGTTGAAACAAATCCTTGAGGACTACGCCACGTCGATCGGGCTCAAAATCAACTTTCATAAATCCACGATCATTCCTATCAACACCCCGGCTGACAAGTGCAATGCCCTGGCAAATCTCTTTGGTTGCACCCAAGCAACTATGTCGTTCACTTACCTTGGGCTACCTCTAGGGACCACACGGCCAACGTTCTTAGATTTGACACCGTTTGTTTGCAAGGCAGAAAGAAAAATCATAGCTGCCATGTCTCTCATGTCTCATGCTGGTAGATTGGCATTGATCAATTCACGCATTAGTTCTCTGGCCATATATCCGATGGGCACGTTGAGACTGCCGCAGAAAATCATTGCCCAGCTGGACAAGATTCGTAGGCATTGCCTCTGCTAAAAAAGACAGCTGATGGCGATAAGCACAACTCCCTCGCTGCCTGGCCCATGGTCTGCCGCCCCAAATCCAGTGGTGGCCTCGGTATTCTTGACTTGAGGATTCAAAATGATGGCCTGCTTCTGAAATTCCTCCATAAATTCTTCAAAAAAATTGACGTTCCTTGGGTACAGTTGATTTGGGATACGTACTACTTGGACTCCATACCGCATGCAGCTGAGATTTGCGGTTCCTTTTGGTGGCGAGATCTTGTTCACCTCGTGCCCATATACCGTGGTATCACCCATGTTCAAGTAAACAATGGAAAAACTGCGTTGTTTTGGAAGGACAGCTGGAATAAGGATGTTTTTTCTAACAAGTATCCAAGGGCATTCTCGTACGTCCATCATGAGGATCTTTCGGTCCGGGAGTTCCTGGCGACAGCCACCCTGCATGAAACCTTTCAGCTCCCCCTGTCCATGCAAGCCCATGATGAGTTAAAGCTTCTGCAGCTTGACGTTGCGGTAATTACACTTGATGAACGACCGGATGTGTGGGTCTACTGTTGGGGGGCCACTGTTTTCAAAACTGCTGCATATTACAAGTTTTACTTTCGGGACGTGGTGGCTCATGTGGCGTACAAATGGCTTTGGCGGACCAAGTGCACCCCGAAAATCAAAGTCTTCGGTTGGTTTTTCTCTCTGATCGCCTCAACACACGCAACATGCTGAAACGCCGACATTATAACATTGGGACCAACCTTGATTGCCTGCTGTGTGGCTGTCACGTCGAAGAAACAGTGGAGCACCTTTTCTTCCACTCCACCTTCAGCAACGTGCTGGCAACGTCTGAGCATCGTATGGGGGGCGGTCGGCAACCGGCTGGATCTTGTTGAACAAATGAAGAATCAGCACCCGTGCAAGATGATCATGGAAATCTTTCTGATTGCTGCTTGGAGTCTCTGGAAGGAGCGTAATAACAAATATTTTAGACATGTGGTGCCATCCGTTGACTCGTGGTGGGCTCGGTTCAAGATTGACTTTGGTAACCTTCTTTATAGAATGCCCATCCATAATAGACATGTTGTCTCTTCCATTTTACAAACTCTAAACTAAGGGTTTCATTAGTTTTGAGTCGTGTAGCTCAGTAGTGTCTAACTCCCCCCCCCCCCACCTTGTAATTATCACCATGTAACTGCTTTTGTGTCATACTTAATATATATGCAGTAGGAGCCTTTCCTACTGTCTCAACCTTCAAAAAAAAACCCTAGGGGAGTCAACGAAAATCAATTCCAGCCACCGCAAAGTCTAGAAACAACAGATCCAATCTAGACACCATCACGGAGGGGTTCACCACTTCCATTGGTGCCTCTCCGATGATGCGTGAGTAGTTCTTTGTAGACCTACGGGTCCGTAGGTAGTAGCTAGATGGCTTCCTCTCTCTCTTGATTATCAATACAATGGTCTCTTGGAGATCTATATGATGTAAGTCTTTTGCGGTGTGTTTGTTGGGATCCGATGAACTTTGAGTTTATGACCAGATCTATGTTTTTATCCATTAAAGTTATTTGAGTCTTCTTTGATCTCTTATATGCGTGATTGATTATAGCCTCGTATTTCTTCTCCGATATTTGGGTTTTGTTTGGCCAACTTGATCTATTTATCTTGCAATGTAAATAGGTGCTTTGTGATGGGTTCGATCTTACAGTGCTTGATCCCAGTGATAGAAAGGGAAACGACACGTATGTATTGTTGCTATTAAGGATAACAAGATGGGTCTATTTCTACATAAATAGATCTTGTCTACATCATGTCATCATTCTTATTGCATTAATTCGTTTCTCCATGAATTTAATACACTAGATGCATGCTGGATAGCGGTCGATGTGTGGAGTAATAGTAGTAGATGCAGGCAGGAGTTAGTCTACTAATCTTGGACGTGATGCCTATATAATGATCATTGCCTGGATATCATCACGATTATTTGAATTTCTATAAATTGCCCAACAGATATTGTTTTCCCACCGTTTGCTATTTTTATCGAGAGAAGCCACTAGTGAAACCTACAGGCCCCGGGTCTCTTTTCATCATATTTGCCTTTGCGGTCTATTTTTCTTTGCATTTATTTTCAGATCAATTAAACCAAAAATACAAAAATACCTTGCTGCAATTTATTTGTTCCCCAATCTATTTATCCTATCTACCACTTTTACCTCACGTTATTTGCCTATCTTGAGGCGCCGTACCCGAATGGGATTGACAACCCCTTTAACACGTCGGGTTGCGCGTATTTGTTTTTTGTGTGTAGGTGTTGTTTACATGGTGTGAGGTAGTTCTCCTACTGGTTCAATAACCTTGGTCTCATCACTGAGGGAAATACCTACCATTGCTATACTGCATCATCCCTTCCTCTCTGGGGAAATGCCGACGTAGTTCTAGCAGACATCAAAAGGAAGTTCAGGCGCCATTGCCAGGGAGGATCGTGAACATCAACCAGGTTCCTAATCACAAATTTCATCTTCTCGCAATTTACATTATTTGCCATTTGCATCTGTTATCCTCTCCTCCACTTCACAAAAATTTGTTGTTTTATTCGCCCTCTTTTTCGTTTGTCGTTTTCTCATCAGATTTGTGTTTGTGTGCAATCTTGTTGCGAAGTCATCATGACTCAAGAGAACACCAAGTTTTGTGATTTCTCAAATACCAACAACAATGATTTTATTAGCACTCCGATTGCTCCTCCTGCCACTAGTGCGGAGTCTTGTGATATTAATACTTCTTTGCTGAATCTTGTCACGAAAGATCAATTTGCCGGTACTCCTAATGAGGATGTCGTGTCCCTTCTTAACACATTCGTGGAATTCTGGGATATGCAAAAGAAAAAACATGTGTACAATGATGTTGTGAAGTTTAAATTATTTCTGTTTTCTTTGCGAGATCGTGCAAAAATTTGGTTTTCTTCTTTGCCTCGCAACAGTATTGATTCTTGGAACAAGTGGAAGGATGCATTTATTACTAAGCACTTCCCGCCCGCAAACAATATTTCCCTTAGAACCCAGATCATGTATTTCAAGCAACTTGAACATGAGCATGTTGCACAATCATTGGAAAGGATGAAATTGATGCTAAGGAATTTCCCAACTCATGGTTTATATCTTTGGATGATCATACAAAAAAAATTATGCGGGATTGAATTTTGTTTCTTGTAATCTTTTAGATTCTGCCGCGGGGGGTACTTTTATTGAAATTACTTTGGGTGAAGCTACTAAATTTCTAGACAATATTATGGCAAATTACTCACAATGGCGTACTGAAAGAGCTCCTACTAGTAAAAAGGTCAATTCAGTAGAAGAAATAAATTCTTTGAGTGAAAAAATTGAAGCTCCTATGAAGTTGGCTGCTAATAAAGTGCTCCTATTGATTTTAATGATGTGATTTTGTCTACTTTGATTGAGCAAAATAGTGATGCCATAGATGTGAACTTTGTCTCGTGAAAAATTTTCAATAACAATGCTTATAGAGGTAATTTTAATCCTAGGCCTTTTCCTAGTAATTCCTCTAATAATTATGGTTATTCCTATGGCAATCCTACTTATAATATTAATAATAGAAACACCTCTGATCTTGAGCACAATATTAAAGAATTTATCAATGATAAAAAAACTTTCAATACTTCGATAGAAGAAAAATTGAATAAAGTTGATGATTTGTCTAGAAATATTTATAGAATTTCTCATTATGTAGAAATTCTCAAGATAAATTTTTTTGCTCCTAATGTTGAAGAAACAGTTAAAGCTATTTATGTTTCTATGGATGAAAGAAAGAAAAGAACCGCTATGCTTAGAGCTAAAAGAGAATTTTTAGAAAGAGTGTTTTCTAGTGATTACTTTCACAAAAGTGATGAAGATCTTAAAATGATAGGTGTTTCTTATATTGATTATTTGTTTAGTAAAATTAAGATTGATGATAAAGAGACTGGAGAAGAGTCAACTTTAGTTAGAAGGCGTCCCTACACTAGTAGAAAAACAGCTATTAGTCCCGGTACGTTAGGGCCTTTAGTCCCGGTTCGTGAACCGGGACTAATGAGTCGTTACTAATACCTCCCCCCTTTAGTCCCGGTTCTAACACGAACCGGGGCAGATGGTCCTCCACGTGGCCGGTGCGCCGAGCCCAGGCAGGGGGGCCTTTGGTCCCGGTTGGTAGCACCAACCGGGACCAAAAGACATCCACGCGTCAGCATTCCAGTGGCTGGGG